>NC_048586.1:3475000-3602500 GCF_013265735.2 Oncorhynchus mykiss | reverse complement strand
CATTTGACAAATAAAAATATCCATCATAAAATGATCCATAATAATCTCATCATGTGTACTAGCCTACCCGCACTGTATCTGCTAGCTGTTGGCTAGAGCGCACGTGCCAAGACCAGAGGAGGCACATTTGCCATTTCACATAACAGTTTTTGTGACATATTCGCATGCAAATCTGTTGACAATTGGATGGAAACCTAGCTGCTGAGCGAATTCTGACATCACACGCAAAAGAAAACTCCATTAGAGACCATTAGAGATACTGTATTTGGAGCTCACATGTGATAAGGTTCAACAAATTTGAAGCTAGACAAATTGACTCAAATTACTATAATGGAGTAATACAACCTAATGTTATGCGTTACTATAGGACAAGATTGTTGTACTAAGGTCGTTATTGTCTTCAAGAATCAATTTGCATATGTCATTAATTGAAATGACCATTTACGAGCAAGAAATATCCCAGTTTGCCTTTAACACATCCTGACCCAGTGGATCAGCAAGACCTGTATTCTGCCGTCTCACTTACACACCAGCTAATTATAGTCACAAGTAATTACTAATGTGTCATTTCTCATTAGCGATCACCAGTTGACAGGCAACTGAAACATTCTACTTGGCAGATTATTATTATTTTTTTTTATCTCTCAAAGTTCATTTTGAGTAAGAGCTTCGTTAAGATATGGTATTGTTCCCTTTTAATTAAGAGAACCTCCACATAATGATTTAGTCACAGTGGTCTGATATGCATATATGTTAATTAGGCCTGCTGGACGTTAAGCGGGAGGATGGTGTTCAGGTTTTGATTCCTGTATTGTCCTCAACTGGTTTATATTCACATCCACTATAGGCTTAGTTGGGCTTTGTATGGACGTGTCCCAAATGGCACCCTATTCCCTGTGTATGGGCACTGGTCAAAGGTTGTGTTCTGCATAGGGAATAGAGTTTCTTTTGGGCCGTACCCTAATTTTTTCCTCCCCCTATGGAATTCAAACTTTGTTTTTTACATATCTAGAACAGGCTTTCTCTACTCTTACCATAGTCTAAACAATAGGTCAACAATATAAAATAAACAGCTGAGAAGTAAAGTTGGAGGGAGATGACTGTGTTCACATGATACTGCTTTTTACAATGCTTGTTTTTGAGCATCATAAGTCGTATCATTTGTATATTGTAATGTGGAACAAACTGACATCAGCTCATTATGAGATTAAACATTATACGAACAAAAACATTCTAAGGATCCGCATGTCACGGCCGTCTTCCTGGAAGGAATAAGTGGACCAAAGTGCAGCGTGGCGAGCGTTATTTTCCTCTCTTTTTTTGTGGAATGATGCCAACAAAACAAGATACAAACTGAACAACCATGACGCTTACAGGGCTAAGTGCCACTAACAAAGTGAACCACCCACACTGAAGGCAGGGAAAAAAGAGCTACCTAAGTATGATTCCCAATCAGAGACAACGATAGACAGCTGTCCCTGATTGAGAACCATACCCGGCCAAAACATAGAAATAAAGAAACATAGAAAACAAAACATAGAATGCCCACTCCACATCACACCCTGACCTAACCAAATAGAGAAATAAAATGGTTAGGTCAGGACGTGACAGCGCAGCCATCACTAGCACATTCGAGGCTGCTGTACTATATACAGTACATAGACTGGCCACAGTAATAAATGGAACACTAGTCACTTTAATAATGTTTACATATTTTGCATTACACATCTCATTTGCATATACTGTATTCTATTCTATTCTACTATATGGTAGTCTATGCCACTCTGACATTGCTCATCTATATATTTATATATTCTTAATTACATTCCTTTACTTAGATTTGTGTGTAATGGGTATATGTTGTGAAACTGTTGTTAGATATTACGTGTTAGATATTACTGCACTGTCAGATCTATAAACACAAGAATTTCACTACTCCCGCAATAACACCTGTTAAACACATGTATGTGACCATATATGCTTATAACAAATGACATTATATTATGCAGTATACCCCATACATTTTGTAGTACTGTAGCTCTTGAAAGGCCAATCTGTTGCGGTTAAATAAACAGGAGCAGGATTTCTGACTGTGATTTTGTCAACATTTCAGTCAGTATCAGTGGAAAGTCTTGAGCTACAGAGGTAATGTACACACTGCAGCACAGTCACAACTCTGCTTGGACAAACTGTAATGACAGTAAGGGCGGGTCAGGTCATAGAATTTGAATTCTATGACACACACACACATACACACATATCCTCATGTGCAGGCACACACACGCACATACGCACACACACACACACTAGCTAATAGAGGGACAGTGGATCAATGTATGTTTTAGACCTCCCAGAAACCTAGATCACATCAGCACTCATCCCTAGTTACTGTTCTCAAATGTCCGCTACCTCCGATGCAGTAGGAATCATATGGACGATGTGTTTGTATTGATGAATTCACTACATGTCCGCTACCTCCGATGCAGTAGGAATCATATGGACGATGTGTTTGTATTGATGAATTCACTACATGTCCGCTACCTCCGATGCAGTAGGCATCATATGGACGATGTGTTTGTATTGATGAATTCACTACATGTCCGCTACCTCCGATGCAGTAGGAATCATATGGACGATGTGTTTGTATTGATGAATTCACTACATGGATCGAATGTATTGTGTGTTATTATATGTGAGAGGCACAAAAGGACACAGACGTAACACAGAAAATATACAACCTGCAGCTGTATGTGTATCATTAGACTGTTGAAATTCGATCAGTCAGCCTCTTGAAACGTGAACACTAACAGGTGGGTTGATTGTTAGAAAAAGTCTTCAACCACCGGGTGTGTGAAATAGCTGGCTGTGGCCACTTGAGGGCATCTTTGTTGTTTTAGGCAAATAGTGTTGCATTTCTTCAAGGCCTCGCAGGACCTGATGCTATTTCTATACCTCAAACACACAGTCACTGACTCTACATTAGGCAACACACACATCACACAGTTTGTGGTCAATTCATAGATCAAGTCAAGCTATGGGGAGAATACAGAGTGAATGATGCTAATGTTGTTATTAACCTCTGAGAGAAGCTTCTCCTTAACCCTTCAATGAGATTATGTTGTTTTTCCTACCGGACTGGTTTGCTGGTTCTATTTTAAAGTGAGTTGTTGTTAGCTATATCATAGCTAATACATTCACTGTGTACAACATGGCACATTATCATCAACTCAACATACTGATACCATTATATAAGCCACAATCCTGCACAGTGGCATTCACCCCTGCTGTAGCACACACATTGAACTGCTGAGAACCTGCATTAATTGAGCTCCAGGCAGCCCTCTGCTGGCTCAACAATGGTAGAACAATCTGAGCCTGGTTCTAAAAGCACAGGGCCTCCTTTGAGTACTTTAGAACAAGGGTGTCCAACTCATTCCACGGAGGGCCGAATGTCTGTGGGTTTTGGGTTTTTCCTTTCAATCAAGACCTAGACGACCAGGTGAGGGGAGTTCCTTACTAATCGGTGACTTTAATTCATCCATCAACTACAAGGTGGAGGGAAAACCCGCAGACACTCGGCCCTCCGTGGAATGAGTTTGACATGTTTAGAAAATGCACACATCCCTCCTTGTTTCCTGGAGGTAAGCACAGATCTGTAAGTGGATAGGTTTAAGCAAAGTTCACCAATCCACATCTGTGATTATTTCAAAGCTTTCTAGTGGCGCAGCGGTCTAAGGCACTGCATCTCAGTGCAAGAGATGTCACTACAGTCCATGGTTCAAATCCAGGCTGTATCACATCCAGCTGTGATTGGGAGTCTCATAGGGTGGTGCATAATTGCCCCAGCGTTGTCTTCCTTTGGCTGGGGTAGGCCGTCATTGTAAATAAGAATGTGTTCTTAATTGACTTGCCGAGTTAAATAAAGGTTAACAAAAAAGTAAAAGTAAGAAGGGAGGATGCATCTCTGAAGTGTTCAAACAGGGCCAGGATCCTGTTTGAATACCTTTTGGAAAGGATGTATTTTCTAAAGTGTTCAAACAGAGCACTCATTTGTATCCTTTCTTCCTCCCATCCTTGAAGTAATCACTGATCTATTAAGACAAGATAGGGGAAGGTAGGGGTTCCATCCCATAGCGTTCACCTTTCCTGACATGTCTGATCAGTGACTACCACAATTTATGAACAAAGTAATGAAGGATGCATACTGCACTGAAATAAACTTTTGCCAAATCAGAAAACATTTGTGTCAGTGGCCAGTGTCAACCACCTGCCACAGTGAAAGTGGCTCAATAAGACATGGGCTGGTTGAATGCCACACAAGGATTTCCTTGTGAACCATGAACTACTCAAAAGCTTACAGCATCGCCATTTAGATTTAGGGACAGGTAGAAATGTACCCTGAGGAAAATGGGGGAGGGTCATGATTTTTCAATTTCAATGTAGTATTTTTTTTATTTAATCCAGGGGAGGGTCATGTAATTTATAATCCATTAAATGTCAGCGATTGTCGGTGGTGTAAAGTATTTAAATAAAAGTACTTGGAAGTACTACTTAAGTAGTTTTTTTTGTGGTATCTGATCTTTACTTTACTATTTATAATTATGACAACTTTTACTTTTACTTCACTACATTCCTAAAGAAAAGTATGTACTTTTTACTCCATACATTTTCCATGACACCTAAAAGTACTCGTTACATGTTGAATTCTTAGCAGGACAGGAAAGTTGTCTAATTCACACACTTATCAAGAGAACCTCCCTGGTCATCCCTACTGCCTCTGATCTGGTGGACTCACTAAAACACATGCTTCGTTTGTAAATTATGTCTGTTTGATTGTGCCCCTTGCTATCCGTACATTTAAAAAACAAGAAAATGGTGCCGTCTGATATGCTTAATATAATGATTTTGAAATGATTTATACTTTTACTTTTGATACTTAAGTATATTTAAATATTAAATATTTTGAGACTTTTACTTGAGTAATTTTCTGTTAAGGTATCTTTATTTTTAATAAAGTGTGACAATTGGGTACTTTTTCCACCACTGGTGTTCAACAGCATTTTGGAATGGACTTATTGAATTCTACTATGTGTAACTTTGGTGTACAACCCTGCTCTCCCTTTCTCATTCTCCTCGCTGAGCCTTACCTGGCTGTTCAATCAATCCCTCTTTGTTCTTGGCATATCCAGAACGTAGACATGTGGAGTATCTGACGAAACAGATAGCACTTCTAGTGATGACATGGGGAGCTAGCGCACAACAAGAACAGTGGTAGAAATGCTGCTTTCAAAATAATTATTCTGACTTCAGTGAGACAACTGGAAAATCAAAAAAAATATGTTGTTTTGAACTGTGCTCCAACTCGGAATTCAAATTCAGAAACTCAAGCATCTTTTATAGCTTCGACTTTCCGATCTGAACATCACTGACCTCATGATTTGACCTAGTTGTCTTGAAAGCACCAAAACACAAAACGCATTGCGTTGAACAATTACGCAAGGTCCACAGATCATGAAAAAAGTTATCTTCACAATCATTTAAGGGTTTCTTTGCTGTCTCTGTCCGCGGAAGAGAATCTAGAAAAGTTCAATGGAATTTTGGAGTTGAAAGGAGATGGCTCCTCAATGCAGAAAAAAGTGAATGGATTAAATCAGGTGTTGAAGGAGTTGCTACCGAAAGGGGATGACAACAGTCTATGTGGATGGCTGGACTATCTGTATGCCTACAAGCGATATGTTTATCCTAGGCTGCCTGCCATTTCATATGATTCCTATTAATTACTCTTTTGCTCTTGGAATCCCAGGACTAGGCCGAAAATAGCTTGTTGTACACTTATTTCAAACATTTTATTTAATGCTACAGCTTGCTCTTGCTTGCTGAAAGAGAGCGAGAAATGGTGTGATCAAAATACACCATAAGAGTAGCCTGCTAATATACATTTCTGGACCTTGTACACTGTGGAGAATAGACCCATAACTGATCCAAGTGGTTGCATAATCAGACCATGGCTGTATGGTACTCCCTGTATATTGCTCCATTCTTGTGTATTTTATTTTATTCCTCTTGTGTTACTATTTTAGCAAGCGTTTCACGGTAAAGTCTATACCAGTTGTATTCGGTGCATGTGATAAATACAATTACATTTTTTTATGCAGTTATTTCGGCATGAAGCGTTCAACACAGGACATTTATTGTCTCGCTCCTTACTGTAATCAGAAAGCTAATATCAAAACTATGCATGCCGTCCTCTCTTGGCTAAAAGTAGAGGAGAGACTGACTGCATCACTTCTTGTTTTTTAGAAGAAGCATTAATGTGTTGACATTTCCAAATTGGTTGCATAGTCAACACACAGCACTGACACACACATTTACCCCAGCAGCTATTTGTGATGTTTTAAATGTATGTACTTATGTCCTTAAGCTGTTCTTGTCTATTAATGTTCTGTATTAAGTCAGGTTTCATGTTGTGTGTGGACCGCAGGTAGAGTAGCTGCTGCAATAGCCACAGCTAATGGAGATCCTAATAAAATAAAATAAAATAAAAATTTCAATATTCTTCATCACTGCAGCCAAAATTGGTGTACTCACTTGATAACAACAATACATTCCTCATTGCACTGTGTTGTTGTAGCCTAGGTAGTATTATATTATTGTCAAAAAATGTAGGCCTAATCAACAGTGGAGCGTTGCGTGCCTGACTAGTGCCTGACTAGTGCAGAGCGCAGCCTGGAGAAATGCACAGATCTGCCATTTCATCATCTCTAAATGTTTTTATTTTTCTTGCATTTTGACAGGTAAATATTTTTAGCAATAATATATAATGAATGAGTGGCCTAATATCTAGCTAATATTTAGCTTCTTTGGCTACACAACTCTAGCCTCTCTTCCAGCTATTTCCTAATGCGATAGGAAATAGGCTTTGGACGCAAGCCTGTCCGCTTGTCCTCTTCTTGTGAAATCCCAGGAAAAGCGATCGGCTACAAAAGCAATAGGATATTATTATTATATATATTTTTTATATACTAGACCTAATAGGGTTGTCGTGGAGACAAGCAGGCTTGCGCTTGCTAATTGTTGAATATAAAACAGGCATAAGTCAAATTAACTGTGGGGAATGTTGCTGGCCAGTGATGATAACATTGTTACAGTGATGTATTAAATGGTTACACATGACAAGCAGTGATGAGCACAGTGAAAAAGAAGATCCAAACGAATTGACATCCATTCGAAAAATTGAAATCACCAGCAAACCACTTGAGCAACGAGGCAAGCAATGACCTGATGTTAAAGATGTGCAGGTCAAACAGTGTTTGTTGTTGAATTTCTACATTTAATAACAAATTGTCATACTATATTACATAAAGCGTTATTATTTGCAGTTGTCACTTTGACAATGAACGCGCCCTGAATCACTGATGAATGATCTGTGTTATCACATTATTAATAGGCCTACAGCGTGCAGGATGCTTTGATCAGTTGATTGACTGGTGTAGGCAGTAAAACAATACACTTTCCTCTAGTATGGATGTTCGCCAAAGTTTTATAGTTGCAGTATGTATAATTTATTGTTATAGTTATCCTCCTTGTCGTGGATTCCCCTAAACGCTTCAAATCCAAAAGTTCATTTCTTTGCCCCATTCTTTACAGTGTGTTACTTTAGTGCCTTATTACAAACAGGATGCATGACTTCCTTCTTTTCACTTTGTCATTTAGGTTAGTATTTTGAAACAACTACAAATGTGGCTTGTTTCAGGAAACTAGGCATATGTCACAGGAGCGCCATTTTAACGTAAACTTTCATATACCTTAAAAACAAACGTGTATGTCATCTGTAAATACGAATGCAATTGCTAAATTACCTTCCCACTAGCCATGATCGGCTGAGATAATTAGAGGGCTGGACATGCCGAGAGATGAGTTGGGATTTGTCTGCCATGTAGAACGCTTCTGTCTATTTGAGCTGGTCAGTATGTGTAGGTAATCCTGTCTAACGCAGCTTTAAAAAAATATATTGCTTAGTAGAACTGCATAAGTGTTGCTCTTCACTTTCTGGAGGACCGAGTTTTGAAATCAGTGGAATTAGAGTATGATAGCTAAGGAGATGGAGTGAACAACTGTCTCCGGATTACATCTTCAAATTAAGAGCAACCATGGCACCCGTGACAGAGAGGGAGAAGCATCCATCCATATATACTGGTAAGATAGTCTAGCTAGCTACATTTTCAGATATTACACATTTCTAATTTTGTCAGAAAGTCATTTTCATTTCAAGTTAAATTGTATTGTTACCTAGCTAGCTAATGTTAGCTGGCTGTCTCGCTAGCTAACAGTACGTGTATGATCTGTGTAGTAATATTATTCGTATCTGAGGCATTTGTTTTGCTAGATATAGCCTAATGTTAACGAGCTAGCATTGAACCTGGTTGGTTAGCTACCTGCAGATTCATGTAGGGTAGTAATGTCATGAGTTATGGTTTATGGGATTATGGTTAATTGTTTGCTAGCTAGCTACATATCTTGACAAAAGACTTCAATAAAATGTTCATAATGTCACTGCGACACGACAGCTGTTGATAGACGTATTTGGTAAATCCGCTCTGGCTATCTACTCCGATTTCAGAGCACTCTCGTCTGAGTGTGCCAGAGCGCAGAGTAACTGACGAATTTACGAACCCGTTGAATATGGCGGGTGTCAGTAAACGTTGGTAAAAAAGCATAGTTGAATTGTTGACAGCAGTGCAGTTGCATTCACCAACGCTCTGGATAACATAAAAACAGCCTAACCAGCTCTGCGAGGTTGAGTAAAATGGTCAGAGTGAGCTGTTCTCTCAGTTGTGTCTGGAAGTAGCCATTAAACTCTGTAACTGCTTTAATATCCCCATTGGACTCATGTTGAAATTCCTGAGCGCTTTCCTTCCTCTCCGGCAACTGAGTTAGGAAGGCTGCCTGTATCTTTGTAGTGACTGGGTGTATTGATACACTATACAAAGCATAATTAATATCTTCTCCATGCTCAAAGGGATATTCAGTGTCTACTTTTTTTTCTATTTTCTTTACCCATCTACCAATAGCTGCCCTTCTTTGCAAGGCCTCCCTCGTCTTTGTGATTTAATCTTTGCTTGAAATTCACTACTCGACATTCCACCAGAACAATTGTAATTGTGGGGTACAGAGATGGGGTAATCATTTACAAGTAATGTTAACCAATATTATTGCACACAGAGTCCATGAAACGTATTATGTGACTTGTTAAGCAAACTTTTACTCCTGAACTTATTTAGGCTTGCCATGACAAAGGGGTTGAATACTTACTGACATTTCAGATTTAAATTATTATTCTTTAGTTATTTTATTCTAAAAACAAAATTCCACTTTGACATTGTGGGTAATTGTGTGTAGATAAGTGTCACAAAATCTAAATGTAATCAATTTTAAATTCAGGCTGTGCCACAACAAAATTTGGAAAAAGGGGTGTGAATACTTTCTGAAGGCACTGTAGGCTACAGTTTTCCCGCCAACCTGTCACTTCAAAAGCACTCAATCAATGGTCTCAGAATATCTGCATTTTAATTGTATGTTTTTTGTGTGATACCATGATTTAAGCATAATGCAATATAATTCCATTGCAAGAATACCCCAAAATTGTGCCTCCTCGCGATTTTAACTGCCCCACTTCATCCTGGTACAGGGTTTTCCCCATTTCTTGAAGGTTTGTCTAGTGAATATACAGTAACAATACAATGCATCTCACAGGCTCACCAGCTCTTTTGGTTCTTAGATAAGTTCATATGTGATTGTAGTCACCCTATTTATATAAACCCTTTATGGAATTTGGGTCCCTTTTCAGAAACAGCCTACGAACAGGAATCTTCCTCAATTCAATCAGGAATTAAATCCGGAATACCCCTTTTGTATTCTCCCCAATTCCTGATGTTTCTGAAACTCTGGCCAACTCTGATTATCACAGCAGTTTGGAATGTTGTATTGACACACACACACACACACACACACACACACACACACACACACACACACACACACACACACACACACACACACACACACACACACACACACACACACACACACACACACACACACACATACACACACTTTTTGTCTCTCTCGCTCTCTCTCTCTCTTTCTCTCAAATGTGAGTGAGCCCCTCCCCACCTCCGCAATGGTTTAATCTGACTAATTCTCTGTTTGCAGATGTTGTATTGGCTTTCCGAGATAAGCCTGTGGGCTGGGGAGAATGGCATTGTGATGTGTTCCTCTGTGTCAGGGACTGAACTTGTCCCGTTCATTTTGAGGACACTGGATTTGGCCTCATGCCGTGGGTAGCCCTACTGTGCAGCTGGAGAGATACAACAACTCACAGAATGTCCAATTGAGTTGAAGTTGTTTGTGTAATTAAACATGGTGCCTTTGAATTAAAAAAATTGTGTTTGTAAATGTCTGGGGTGTGGAGAGAAGTCCACCTGTGCTGCTTGTTATCTGCCCTCCCCTGTGTTAATTAAGCAATAAGGCCCGAGGGGGTGTGGTATATGTCCAATATACCACAGCTAAGGGTTGTTCTTATGCACAAAGATTCCAAGAACACAGGATGAGATGTTACTATCCTTTGTGCAAGCACTTCCAAGAGTTCATGAAGAGTGAGCCTGGTGAAATTTGGGGAGCGCATCGTCAGTAGTGTACCTTTGGTTCCTAGGGTGTTTCGGCCTTTCACACTATACACCCTCCCCAAAGGCGGCCAGCGACAGGGTGATCAATCCTACGCTTGCGTCCCATTCCCAATTAGTCATAGGAGTTGCCTTGTTGTTGATAGCCAACATCCCATGGGACTATGCATGGCAGGGGTGTCCTCCTCCCTGAGTCAAGCATTGTTGACCGCATACCTCCAACCACGCCAAGCTTATCCATGGTATTTTGGAAATATTCCACTAACCCCCGAGGTGCCTTATTGCTTTTATAAACCGGTTGCCAACACAGTCAGGCAAGGAACTACACAAATTTAAACTGTTGCTTTAATAAATACAAAAATAATAAATACATTGCGCCAGAAAAAGTAGTCCGGACAAAAGTCTTGTTGCTAGACTGGTTGCTATGCAACAACCACAGGCTAGCTAGCAAGCTTACATTAAATGTATCCAAAAACCGAGCATTAGCGCCCCTTCTAGAGTGACTAACACATGGCAATTATTCATTCATGTTGATCTGAATGTTGCCATTTTTTTGTGCACAAGTGAAAAAATTGTCCCATGTTATAATTTGTTCTTGGTTTGCCCATGTTGTTGTTTGCTGGCTCCACACTGCTGGAAACAGGGGGAGCTGTTGCTGTTCTGTCAGAGAGAATAGTGCTCCACCGCTTCCAGATTTGCCCTCCAGTATCTTTGAAGAAAGGTTTCGAATCTGTGTCCTCTGACAGACAGTATTTCTCGTACCTCTATTTCTCGTGCTTCTGTCATCCGACAGTTTCTGGATCATGGTGGTTCGAAGGCAGTGGTTTGTGTAAACTTGCGACGGGCAAGCTATTTTGCAGGTCTTTGGCAGCGTTTTTGTGTCCCTGAAACTTAAGACAATAACGTTAGCTAATAGTTAGGCCTACATAGCTACCAGTTATATTGTCACCGGTTATATTGTCAGTGTATATGAGAATGATTTAGCTAGCTAACAGTTAGATACCATGTAGCCATTCACTGGTGGGCAGCTTTATCTTGCCCCTCGTCCCTCAACTTTTTAATTACGCAGACAGACACATTTTTGCTCTTTGTGAATTCGGTGTCCTTCTGTATACTCCATGCCAAACTGAGAGGGGGGGGGGGGGGGGGTCATTGATATGTCTGTTCAAACCAGCCCTGAGGCCAGCGTAGCTGCTATGTTTCTCACTGAACCATACAGGTCCCGTAGAATGACGTTCAGCTCCGTTTTGGTTGTATTCCCCAATTCACAATGTATCCCTTTTCTGCCCACCAGTTAGTAAAGCAGGTACAGTTGAAGTCGGAAGTTTACATACACTTAGGTTAGAGTCATGAAAATTCATGTTTCAACCACTCCACAAATTTATTTTTAACAAACTATAGATTTGTGCATGACACAAGTAATTTTTCCAACAATTGTTTACAGACAGATTATTTCACTTTTAACTCACTGTATCACAATTCCAGTGGATCAGAAGTGTACATACACTAAGTTGACTGTGCCTTTAAACAGCTTGGAAAATTCCAGAAAATGATGTCATGGCTTTAGAAGCTTATGATAGGCTAATTGACATATTTTGAGTCAATTGGAGGTATACCTGTGGATGTATTTCAAGGCCTACCTTCAAACTCAGAGCCTCTTTGCTTGACATCATGGGAAAATCAAAAGAAATCAGCCAAGACCTCAGAAAAAATATTGTAGACCTCCACAAGTCTGGTTCATCCTTGGGAGCAATTTCCAAATGCCTGAATGTACCACATTCATCTATACAAACAATAGTACGCAAGTCTAAACACCATGGGACCACGCAGTTGTCATACTGCTCAGGAAGGAGACACATTCTGTTTCCTAGAGATGAACATACTTTGGTGCGAAAAGTGCAAATCAATCCCAGAATAACAGCAAAGGACCTTGTGAAGATGCTGGAGGAAACAGGTACAAAAGTATCTATATCCACAGTAAAATGGGTCCTATATCGACATAACCTGAAAGGCCGCTCAGCAGGGAAGAAGCCACTGCTCCAAAACCGCCATAAAAAAGCCAGACTATGGTTTGCAATTGCACATGGGGACAAAGATCATACTTTTTGGAGAAATGTCCTCTGGTCTGATGAAACAAAAATAGAACTGTTTGGCCATAATGACCTTTGTTGTGTTTGGAGGAGAAAGGGGAGGCTTGCAAGCCGAAGAACATCATCCCAATCTTGAAGCACGGGGGTGGCAGAATCATGTTGTGGGGGTGATTTGCTGCAGGAGGGACTGTTGCACTTCACAAAATGGATGGCATCATGAGGCAGAAAAATTATGTGGATATATTGAAGAAACGTCTCAAGACCTCAGTCAGGAATTTAAAGCTTGGTCGCAAATGGGTCTTCCAAATGGACAATGACCCCAAGTATACTTCCAAAGTTGTGGCAAATGGCTTAAGGACAACAATGTCAAGGTTTTGGAGTGGCCATCACAAGGCCCTGCCCTCAATCCCATAGAACATTTGTGGGCAGAACTGAAAAAGCGTGTGCGAGCAAGGATGCCTACAAACCTGACTCTGTTACACCAGCTCTGTCAGGAGGAATGGGCCAAAATTCACCCAACTTATTGTGGGAAGGTTGTGGAAGGCTACCTGAAACGTTTGACCCAAGTTAAACAATTTCAAGGCAATGCTACCAAATACTAAGTGAGTGTATGTCAACTTCTGACCCACTGGGAAAGTGATGAAAGAAATACATTCTGAAATAAGTCATTCTCTCTGCTATTATTCTGACATCTCACATTCTTAAAATATAGTGGTGATCCTAACGGATTTAAGACTATACATTTTACTAAGATTAAACGTCAGGAATTGTGAAAAACTGAGTTTAAATGTATTTGGCTAACTGTTGTTGATGTAGCCATTTTATCGAGCTGAAAAGGTGCAACGATTTAAAGGTGAAAAGGCTAAACATCATAGCCATAGTATTCCGGTCTCACATACACACGGCTAAATGCTGTTTTAGCCAATCAGTATCCAGTAACCAAACTACCTGGTTTATAAAAATAAATAGACCATCGATATATAGATTCTGAATGCTCAACAGACTTGCCAAAGCAGATGGGAGACTAAGTTAAGTTTGTTAAGTTGATTTATTCTATCTAAATACTTTTGGTTGTTGGGAGAGAATAATGTGGTTCGATTCTCTCTCTGGTTCCTCTTTTAGATGTTATGAACACTCCACTCTGCCAGACCAAGTGATGAGTGGAGTCTGTGTTGGATTGAATGAGCATCAGGAGTTAGGTTCTCTTTAGGAGAGCGAGAGATCACAGGACAGGTCTAAACATGTCCACATATCACGTTAGATTATGCAATATATATTGGCCCAGCATCATCCGGGTTTGGCTGTGGTAGGCCGTCATTGTAAATAAGAATTTGTTCTTAACTGACTTGCTTAGTTAAATAAAGGTTAAATAAATACATAAAATAAAAATTCTAGACATTTTGTCATGTGGCCGAAAGAAAAAAAGAAGTCAGTTTTGAAGCTAATTTTCTACAATTGGCATGCACATTTTGTAATGTGGCTGAGAGATAAATGTCCATTATAAGGCTAATTTCCTGCAATTCTACACATTTTGCCATGGCTTGCACCGGCTTGCACCGGCTTTCACCGTGTTCTTATGCTATCTGAGTGATTATATACAGTGCCTTGCGAAAGTATTCGGCCCCCTTGAACTGTGCGACCTTTTGCCACATTTCAGGCTTCAAACATAAAGATATAAAACTGTATTTTTTTGTGAAGAATCAACAACAAGTGGGACACAATCATGAAGTGGAACGACATTTATTGGATATTTCAAACTTTTTTAACAAATCAAAAACTGAAAAATTGGGCGTGCAAAATTATTCAGCCCCCTTAAGTTAATACTTTGTAGCGCCACCTTTTGCTGCGATTACAGCTGTAAGTCGCTTGGGGTATGTCTCTATCAGTTTTGCACATCGAGAGACTGAAATTTTTTCCCATTCCTCCTTGCAAAACAGCTCGAGCTCAGTGAGGTTGGATGGAGAGCATTTGTGAACAGCAGTTTTCAGTTCTTTCCACAGATTCTCGTTTGGATTCAGGTCTGGACTTTGACTTGGCCATTCTAACACCTGGATATGTTTATTTTTGAACCATTCCATTGTAAATTTAGCTTTATGTTTTGGATCATTGTCTTGTTGGAAGACAAATCTCCGTCCCAGTCTCAGGTCTTTTGCAGACTCCATCAGGTTTTCTTCCAGAATGGTCCTGTATTTGGCTCCATCCATCTTCCCATCAATTTTAACCATCTTCCCTGTCCCTGCTGAAGAAAAGCAGGCCCAAACCATGATGCTGCCACCACCATGTTTGACAGTGGGGATGGTGTGTTCAGGGTGATGAGCTGTGTTGCTTTTACGCCAAACATAACGTTTTGCATTGTTGCCAAAAAGTTTAATTTTGGTTTCTTATCAAGGTGCATTGTGTGTGGGTGCTGGCATGTGTGTGGTAAAAATCGCTGGGTAAAACCTAACAAAATGGCCATACCTTACTTAATATGGGAGCTCTCTCAACATCTGGATCCCGGCACCTTTACACTTCACAATACACAGTCTCAATAACTCCTCTCCTAACATGCTTGCGTGCGTGCAACCCCCCATGAGCCATCGCATGCATGTTGATTTTGTCCCCCCACACCAGATGCGATCGGGACATGCAGGTTGAAATAACAAAACATTCATTTGGAGACAGGTCGAAAAGCATGACATTTTGAAGGCAATTTAGCTAACTAGCTTGCTGTTACTAGCTAATTTGTCCTGGGATATAAACATTGGGTTGCTATTTACCTGAAATGCACAAGGTCCTCTACTCAGACAATTAATCCACAGATAAAATGTGAAGCTGAATTTGTTTCTAATCATCTCTCCTCCTTCCTTCAGGTTTCTTTTTCTTCATGTGGTGGTTGGCAACCAACTTTACGGTGCATTACCACAACCAACTGGAGTGTGGAGCTCAGTACATCTTTCGATCACCCACGTGGGTATATGCTCCTAAAAACCAATGAGGAGATTTGAGAGGCAGGACTTGCAGCTAGTTGAGCATCACACATAGAACCATGTTCTATTTTCGCACCTGGCTACGCAGACGCTCGCTAGCAGTGTGGTCAGCATGTAAGGCACCTGCCTCAGGAAGCCCCTCAAAGGGAGATGCACAGAACCATTGGCAATCATAAAAAAAAATTGGTAGCGGACATTCCATAAGTCCTGGAAGAAAGAAAACAAACATCTTAATCAGTCCTAAAAGATTATTCATCTTAATTCGAGTTTACTGCATCTTGGGCAGGAAATCTTGATAAACCCATGCGTATGCATAAATATACTTCATACACATCAGATGATACCATGTCCCGTCAAGCTGAATAGGCACATTCTAAAGTAAACAATCCCAGAGCCCCTCTCTTGTAATCATTGTCATTTTGACCCATTGCATTGACAAACAGTTCTGTACAAACTCTCCCTGGGACATAAACTATTCAAAATATAAAACCTGTTGTTTAATAAATCTGCTAGGACATTTTGGTGCGGGCTTATCAGCTCAATATTCGGCACTAAAAACATGTACTTTGATCTACTTACAGTGGGGAGAACAAATATTTGATACACTGCCGATTTTGCAGGTTTGCCTACTTACAAAGCATGTAGAGGTCTGTAATTTGTATCATAGGTACACTTCAACTGTGAGAGACAGAATCTAAAAGAAAAATCCAGAAAATCACATTGTATGATTTTTAAGTAATTAATTTGCATTATATTGCATGACATAAGTATTTGATACATCAGAAAAGCAGAACTTAATATTTGGTACAGAAACCTTTGATTGCAATTACAGAGATCATATGTTTCCTGTAGTTCTTGACCAGGTTTGCACACACTGCAGCAGGGATTTTGGCCCACTCCTCCATACAGACCTTCTCCAGATCCTTCAGGTTTCGTGGCTGTCGCTGGGTAATATGGACTTTCAGCTCCTTCCAAAGATTTTCTATTGGGTTCATGCCACTCCAGGACCTTGAGATGCTTCTTACGGAGCCACTCCTTAGTTGCCCTGGCTGTGTGTTTCGGGTCATTATCATGCTGGAAGACCCAGCCACGACCCATCTTCTTACTGACGGAAGGAGGTTGTTGGCCAAGATCTCGCAATACATGGCCTCATCCATCCTCCCCTCAATACGGTGCAGTCGTCCTGTCCCCTTTGCAGAAAAGCATCCCCAAAGAATGATGTTTCCACCTCCATGCTTCACGTTTGGGATGGTGTTCTTGGGGTTGTACTCATCCTTCTTCTTCCTCCAAACACGGCGAGTGGAGTTTAGACCAAAAAGCTCTATTTTTGTCTCATCAGACCACATGACCTTCTCCCATTCCTCCTCTGGATCATCCAGATGGTCATTGGCAAACTTCAGACGGGCCTGGACATGCGCTGGCTTGAGCAGGGGGACCTTGCGTACGCTGCAGGATTTTAATCCATGACGGCGTAGTGTGTTACTAATAGTTTTCTTTGAGACTATGGTCCCAGCTCCCTTCAGGTCATTGACCAGGTCCTGCCGTGTAGTTCTGGGCTGATCCCTCACCTTCCTCATGATCATTGATGCCCCACGAGATGAGATCTTGCATGGAGCCCCAGACCGAGGGTGATTGACCGTCATCTTGAACTTCTTCCATTTTCTAATAATTGTGCCAACAGTTGTTGCCTTCTCACCAAGCTGCTTGCCTATTGTACTGTAGCCCATCCCAGCCTTGTGCAGGTCTACAATTTTACCCCTGATGTCCTTACACAGCTCTCTGGTCTTGGCCATTGTGGAAAGATTGGAGTCTGTTTGATTGAGTGTGTGGACAGGTGTCTTTTATACAGGTGATGAGTTCAAACAGGTGCAGTTAATACAGGTAATGAGTGGAGAACAGGAGGGCTTCTTAAAGAAAAACTAACAGGCTGTGAGAGCCGGACTTCTTACTGGTTGGTAGGTGATCAAATACTTACAGTGGGGCAAAAAAGTATTTAGTCAGCCACCAATTGTGCAAGTTCTCCCACTTAAGTCATCCCCCGTTTGGCAAAGTTGGTCTTCACACAGTTCGCAACGAGCCAGGCGGCCCAAATTGCTGCTTATAGTTTGACTTTGTTGCACAAAACGCAAGATAAGTGACACAATTTCCCTAGTTAAAAGAAATTCATGTTAGCAGGCAATATTAACTAAATATGCAGGTTTAAAAGTGAAGTGCAGAGTGAAGGAAAAGCAGCTGACAAGTGCTCAGCATATGTGGGACCTTGTTCAAGACTGTTTGAAAAGCATTCCAGGTGAAGCTGGTTGAGAGAATGCCAAGAGTGTGTCAAATCTGTCATCAAGGCAAAGGGTGGCTATTTGAAGGATCTCAAATATAAATTATATTTAGATTTGTTTAACACTTTTTTGGTTACTACATGATTCGATATGTGTTATTTCATGGTGTTGATGTCTTCACTATTCTTCTACAATGTAGAAAATAGTACAAATAAAGACGAACCCTCAAATGAGTAGGTGTTCTAAAACTTTTGACCGGTAGTGTATAGATAAAAAAAAACTCAAAAAATAAAAAAAAATACATTCAGACACACACTCAGTAATCTCCCTTATTACCTCTTCACACCGGAGCCAGTCCCCTGACAGCTCTCATCCACTTAGTACTTAATAGTAATAATATTATTATTCTAAATGTCAATATCTTATTATCTTAATTTCAATCAGTTTAATATCCAAATTGCAGTCATTTTATTATCCAAATTTCAATATGCTTAATATCCAAATTTCAATATGCTTAATATCCAAATTTCAATATGCTTAATATCCAAATTTCAATCACCTTTTTGGGCTAGGAGGCAGTATTCGGAATTTCGGATGACTGACGTGCCCAAAGTAAACTGCCTGTTACTCCGGCCCAGAAGCTAGGATATGCATATAATTGGCAGCATTGGATAGAAAACATTCTTAAACTGTTAAAATAATGTCTATGAGTATAACAGAACTGATATGGCAGGCGAAAACCCGAGGACAATCCCATCCAGGAAATGGGATTTTTTTTTATGTGAGTGGTTTTCCATTGAAAGCCTATTGACTATATAGGGGTTTAGTGCCCAGATTGCAGTTCCTATGGCTTCCAATAGATGTCTTTAGACATGGTTTCAGGCTTGTTATTTGAAAAACGATGAAGAATAAGACCTTTTGGTCTATGGAATCATACAGTACTGGTTTGCACGCGTGACTGTGTGTGCGCTCTTCATTATCTTTCCTTTCTATTGAATACGCTATTGTCCAGTTGAAATATTATTGATTATTTAGATAATTGACAACCTGAGGATTAATTACAAACATCGTTTGACTTGTTTCGACAAACTTTACCGGTACTATTAGGATGTATTTGTCTGCATGATTTGACCGCCTTTGAGCCAGTGGATTACTGAACAGAACGCACCAACAAATTTGAGTTTTTGGGACATAAAGAGGGACTTTATCGAACAAAACAACCATTTATTGTGTAGCTGGGACCCTTTGGATTGCCGCCAACAGAGGGAGATCTTCAAAGGTAAGTGATTAATTGTATTGCTATTTCTGACTTTCGTGACTCCTCTGCCTGGTTGTAAAATGTTTGTATGCTTTTGTAAGCGGGGCGCTGTCCTCAGATAATCGCATGGTATGCTTTCGTCATAAAAGCCTTTTTGAAATCTGAAAAGGCACCTGGATTAACAAGAAGTTAATATTTTAACCAATGTATAACACTTGTATTTTTATGAATGTTTATTATTACTATTTCTGTAATTTGAATTTGGCGCTCTGTAATTTCATGTTGTCGAGGTGGGTCGCTAGTGGCACACCTGCGCCAGAGAGGTTAATTATGAAAAACATGGGGGTATATGTTTTCCCTACTTCTTCTCAGAGAGATATTTGTTCCTGTCTGCGCGATGAACTGAGACCCAAGCTGTCTGGACTGACTCAGACAGTATATCCCGAGAGAGCCATGTTTCCGTGAAACAGTATGTTACAAAATAAACCCTATAAAAACAAATAAAATTATTATCCAGAGACTGAACATTAGCGAGTAATATACTCGGAAGTGGTATAGAAGTAACCCTCCTTCGCCGGTGTTGTTTGGGTCGGCCTCTGGAATCAGTTAAATTACCCTGTTGGGTGCAAACAAAGGATCCGCTTCGGGAAAGTCGCATTCCTCATCGTAATGCTGGTAGTGCAGGTGAGTCGAAATGAGCCAATGAGCCAAAAGAAGTTAACATGTCCTTTCCACAATCACACAACTCTCACATCCACAATCACTTAGTATTATTCCCAAACTCACTCAGTAACCTCCATTATTACTCCATGTGCATCTCCAACGATTCTCCTGTCGTTACTTGCTATGCACCATATGTATCTTCAACGGTTCTTTTGCCGCTTCTTCCTATACATATAAATAACTCCCCGTTTTCTAAAACACCTCTTGTTATTTGTAGTGGCTGCAGACCATGTAGACACTTCTTCAATAAATGTCTACATGCAGCTGTCAGTGGGGCTTTCCATTGTACCGTTACTCGCCCTAGCTCTAGTCTTTTGACCATAAGACTAGTGAATAGCCTTCTCTCTATAAGACTATGGGTACCTCTTTATGTGCTACTCACCTTAATTATATTGGTTTTATATTTTCTTTTAAATATTTATTTTACAAATTAATTTAAATCGACTTAATTGACTCAATTGTTCGTGGATGATGTGTCTCCTCCTTGACTGCTCACAGTAGGGGTCTGGTCTGGGCGGGTCTTGTACTCTTTTGGTCAGACGGGAATTTCCCTCACACTTCATCAAATGCGCCAACGTTTTTCTTCACAGACCCCCACTGGAAAGCGCCGCAGGCAGAATCAATAATGGCAAATTGTCATGGAAATTCAACACAGGGACGTTCAAAGTCAATATTAAATTAATCATCCTTTATTATCAGTGCGCTTGAGAGGTTCCAACCAACTCAATGCACCAAGTAAACATGTCGATCAGGAGCTCCACCGGGGAAATCCCGTTCGTTCTCTTATAAACAGACAAGTCATTTGCATGATTTAGCTTATTCATCATTCATAATTAATTCATCAGTAATGTTTGCTTCATTCATGTGACCACATCTCAAAATTAGGAAGATGTTCCCAATGTTTGGTATAATGTTTGGTAGAAAAGTATATACAGTATACTTTTTACATAATATTTTTGGGAGTGGCGGCCACGATGAACATAGGGAAACATTGGTGGATAGAGCATTTTGGAAATAAAATCTTTAATGAAAAACCTTTGTAACATTTGAAATGCAGATATTGGCTAGAGGGCAAGATTATGTTATAATGCTTGTAAGATTATACTATATTATTTGTATTACATTGTAATAGTTGTTACATTCGACAGAATAGAGTATTGTGTGTGTGTTCCACTAAGGATGGGCCTCTATGAGATAGCACTGACAGAGGAGATTTACGATGTCTTTGGGTAATAATGCCTAAAGAGCATTCCAGAGAACATGAGGTAATGGTTCTGCGCTATACCGTACCAGGGTGAGACGGGTTCCAGTTTAGAGTAGGAGGGGACCAGACACTGGTCTTTACAATGAGAACTGTTGACAAAGCACTAACTGTCTGCTATGTTTTATATCTTTCATACAAATCTTAATCTTTGTGAACTGTTCCTAAGATCTGTGAGTTGAGAGGGGTGTATCTTGGCTATAAAATATTTGTGTACTTTTCTTTTGAGACTTTTTCAATGGTTCATTAGAGATAGCGCATCATTGAAAGTCAAAAAGGGCTATTGCAAAGCTCTTATTAAAAAAAATGTAGTTTAAGTGTAACTCTGATTGGTGTGTAGTTTGTAACTCTCCTCATTTGGTAAAGCAGAAAAATGCCACCACAGTGTGTGTGTGTTTGTGTGTGTGTGTGTGTGTGTGTGTGTGTGTGTGTGTGTGTGTGTGTGTGTGTGTGTGTGTGTGTGTGTGTGTGTGTGTGTGTGTGTGTGTGTGTGGTAAAGACTGCTATCAGACTGGAGAGTATTAACATCCTCTCTTCTGCTTAATCACCACACTCTCGCTGTCCCCTTTCACTCCCATTACCTGTCTCTGCTCAGACGATGGGGATCTGAGATATCTCTGGAGACACACACACACACACACAGTGTTTGCATTCGTACATTGTCTACATCCAGGCATGCTGGCACTCATCAGAACAAAAGGTTGAGTGTGGTCACAGTTAATGACCGTCAGGCCATAACTGTGGTCATTACTGACTAATTAGCATTCCATAGTCTCAGAGCAATAACCATAAAGCTGTCCGGAATTAGCTCGGGCTAAAAATCTCAATCATGTCAGAGGAAATTAATGTTCATGATGTTTGCCATAATAGGAAGTATTGAGTGTATATCATAAACATAAAAAATGCTAATTAACTAACAAGTCTAAGTGTGTCCAACCTCAGAGCTCGAGCTGTTTTGCAAGGAGGAATGGGAAAAAATGTCAGTCTCTCGATGTGCAAAACTGATAAAGACATACCCCAAGCGACTTACAGCTGTAATCGTAGCAAAAGGTGGCGCTACAAAGTATTAACTTAAGGGGGCTGAATAATTTTGCACGCCCAATTTTTCAGTTTTTGATTTGTTAAAAAAGTTTGAAATATCCAATAAATGTCGTTCCACTTCATGATTGTGTCCCACTTGTTGTTGATTCTTCACAAAAAAATACAGTTTTATATCTTTATGTTTGAAGCCTGAAATGTGGCAAAAGATCGCAAAGTTCAAGGGGGCCGAATACTTTCGCAAGGCACTGTATATGGTCAGCTAGGGTATTGAATGCTAACACCCCAAGATCTGCATGTGTAACACACAATCTTCCATTGAGATCCTTGCATGCATAATTGACACCAAAGTCTGGATAAAATGTATGTCCCTAAGGTTACGATTCAGTCTTTTATTTTCACACCTGAATAGAGAAGTCATATTGATAATACTATTGTATGACTGTTTCCACCTTGACATGGTACTGTTCATTATAGCATGCTACAGAAAACGAACATGAGCATTTCTCGTTGAGCAAGTACAGGTAGTCCCTCTCTGTTTCAGGCCATTTTCTTCCATTTGGTGCCTAATGAACATGACCCAGTCCCGAACCACTGTATTACACTAGTTCTGTCTGCATAGAAAGAAACAAGCAGTCCAGACAAGGCATTAGTAATTAGGGCTGTTGGGGTGATCATAATACCGCAACACTGGCAGTCATAAGTCATGACCACAGTAGAATTCCACGTGACCGCTAAGTCATGGTAATCTCATGTTAAGCATTCTGGACATGATTTGGTAGTACCCAATTCACTAACAACCATCAAGTTTCTAATGTCCTGGTAAACAGGGCTCTATTGTCCCTCTAACCACTCTGACATCAATGCAAAAGCAATCGAAAATCACATCAAACACATCAACACAGTATGGTGCTTTTAAAACTCCCCTCACCGTGATTGATACATTTGAAGAAAGAAGTTCAACAACAGGTTGACACTGAGTGGAAAACATGGTCGTAGAGGATGTTGTTTCAAAGCCTAACACAATGAAATGAACTGCGTTTTCTTAGGTGAGGATACCTTGATGGTTCAAATTACCTTTATATACACTATATATAAAAAAGTAAGTGGACACCACTTCAAATTTGTGGATTCTGCTATTTTTAACCACACTCATTGCTGACAGGTGTTTAAAATCGAGCACACAGCCATGCAATCCCCATAGACAAACACTGGCTGTAGAATGGCCTTACTGAATGGCAGAAATTGGAAGAACTGACTTAGGTATCATCCTATGACGGTGCCACATTGAAAGTCAGCTCTTCCAATTTCTGTCCTGCTAGAGCTGCGCCAGTCAACTGTAAGTACTGTTAGTTTGAAGTGGAAACATCTAGGAGCAACGGCTCAGCCACGAAGGGGTAGGCCATACAAGCTCACAGACCGGGACCGCCACGTGCTGAAGCGCGTAGTGTGTAAAAAATTGGGCTTCCTGAAATGGGTTTCCATGGCCCAGCAGCCACACACAAGCCTAAGATCACCATGTGCAATGCCAAGTGTTGGCTGGAGTGGTGTAAAGCTCGTCACCATTGGACTCTGGAGCATTGGAAATGTGTTCTCTGGGATGATGAATCACACTTAACCATCTGGCAGTCCGACGAAGGAATCTGAATATGGCTGATGCCAGGAGAATGCTGTTTGCCCCAATGCATAGTGACAACTGTAAAGGTTGGTGGAGGAGGAATACTGTTCTGGGGATATTGTTCATGGTTTGGGCAATGCCCATTAGTTCCAATGAAGGAAAATCTTAACGCTACAGCATACAATGACATTCTAAATTATTCTGTGCTTCCAACTTTGTGGCAACAGTTTGGGAAAAGCCCTATCCTGTTTCAGCATGACAATGCCCCCATGCACAAAGCGAGGTCCATACAGAAATGGTTTGTCGAGATCGGTGTGGAAGAGCTTGACTGGCCTGCACAGAGCCCTGACATCATCCCCATCAAACACCTTTGGTTTGAATTGGAAGGCCGACTGCGAGCCAGGCCTAATCACCCAACATCAGTGCCCGACCTCACTAATGTTTTTGTGGCTGAATGGAAGCAAGTGTTGTGTGTGCTCCCTCTCCGGCCTCTAGGTCACCAGGTTGCTCGTTATGGCGCACACCTTTCACCATCGTTATGCGCACCTGCACGTCGTCAGACTCACCTGGACTCCATCACTTCCCTGATTACCTTCCCTATATATGTCCCTTTGGTTCCTTCCCCAGGCGTCATTGTTTCTGTTTCAGGTCCCTGTCTGTGCGTTGGTCGTGTTTCTTGTTTTGTTTTATGTTTTGTTTATTGATTAAATCACTCACTCCCTGAATTTGTTTCCCAACTTTTAGCGCACATCCTTACAGCAAGTCCCTGCAACAATGTTCCAACATCTAGTGGAAAGCCATTCCATAAGAGTGGAGACTATTATAGCAGTAAAGGTTGTTCCAACTCCATATTATACAATGGATGGGTCTGATGCTGATTGATTAAAACCGCATTCCAGCCTGTGTCTATTCCACAAGTTACCAGCGTCTATGAGGTTAAAATGGCTATTTACTCTGTTCGATCTGACTGCGCAATCCACTGTTTCATCAGCCCAGCAAGCCAATTAATAACCTTGATCTCCACTATAAAAAACATTTAGACATTATCTCACATTTCTTTTAGACTAACATTTAGTTTTCAACAGTGGAGATTTGTATAAACCTTGATGTCTGTCTCTCCGACATTTGCAACATTGTTTCAATATTCAAATTCTTATCTCCAGCTGTCCCATAGTAATGAATGTGTCAGGAGTCGGGACAAGACAGACAGGCAAGCCACGTTTCTCAGCCAGTTGAAATCATGAATCAGCTGGCATAAATTTTATGGATATGTACAAAGAAATGTAAATTCAAAAAAGATTAAACTAAATGAAGTGCCGCTAATTGTCAGTCTTTCCAGCTTGAGTTTAAAGTGATTGTGTTAGCTGTGTTGTTGGCTAACTGCTCTGAACAACAGTGTCCTGAGGAGAGAGCACATTTTTTATTCCAGGTGTAATTGTGCGTCTTTAGCTCATTGTTATGGATTCATCCAAATAAATGTCACTAGAAAACAGCTTAAACCAATTCAAATGCAGCTACTGTTGTTATTCTGGCTGCACTGTTTGACGTGACCGTAAGTAATTTGCCGTAGTTGGCTAGCTAGCAAACAATCGATAAGAACGTTGCCAGCCAGTATGGCAATGGAACATTTAGAACAAACGACTGGGTCGCGTCCATAAATACAAAACAAAAATACTGAAGGACTGGGTCGCGTCCCTGGCAACCGAACCGATAGAATCAATGACCAGCTGGCTTGGGTAAAACCCCTAGATTTGTGTCGGAACTATATCTTGTGGAAAGATTAAATAGTATGAATAAATTATTCAAAATAGCATGTTTAATGTCATTCATTATTTGTCATTCATTATTTGAATGTGTTGGTAACGTATTGTATAAAAGTGATGATGCCCGCGAAGCCGGTGTTTGGAGGATATATTGGCACTTCCTCTCGGGCCTAACAACATCCACGCTAATATATCCTCCAAAGACTGGCTTCTCGGGCATTATCACTTAATTAATGCCCATGAATTTGGAATAAGATGTTCGACAGGCATGTGTACACATACAGTTGAAGTCGGAAGTTTACATACAGCTTAGCCAAATACATTTAAACTCAGTTTTTCACATTTAATCCAAGTAAAAAGTCCCTGTTTTAGGTCAGTTAGGATCACCACTTTATTTTAAGAATGTGAAATATCAGAAAAATAGTAGAGAGGATGATTTATTTCAGCTTTTATTTCTTTCATCACATTCCCAGTGGGTCAGAAGTTTACATACAGTCAATTAGTATTTGGTAGCATTGCCTTGAAATGGTTTAACTTGGGTCAAAAAACACCTTGAGGATTGATTATAAAAAACGTTTGCCATGATTCTGTCGACATTATGGATATAATTTGGAATTTTTGTCTGCGTTGTCGTGACCGCTATTTCCGGTGGATTTCTGAGGATAACGCACCAAACTGAGGTATTTGGATATTAAAAATATTATCTTTATGGAACAAAAGGAACATTTGCTGTCTAACTGGGAGTCTCGTGAGTGAAAACATCCGAAGATCATCAAAGGTAAACGGTTCATTTGATTGCTTTTCGGATTTTCGTGACCAAGCTTCCTGATGCTAAGTGTACATAATGCTATGCTAGGCTATCGATAAACTTACACAAACGCTTGTATTGCTTTTGCTGTAAAGCATAATTTCAAAATCTGAGAGGACAGGGTGATTAACAAAAGGCTAAGCTGTGTTTCGCTATATTTCACTTGTGATTTCATGAATATTAATATTTTCTAGTAATATTTTGTTGACTGTTGCGCTATGCTATTCAGCGGTTGCTGATGACAAATATACCAGATCCGGGATTGGTAGTTCTAAGATTATTAAGCCATTTTGCCACAACTTTGGAAGTATGCTTGGGGTCATTGTCCATTTGGAAGAGCCATTTGTGACCAAGCTTTAACTTCCTGACTGATGTCTTGAGATGTTGCTTCAATATATCCACATAATTTTCCTCCTTCACGATGCCATCTATTTTGTGAAGGGCACCAGTCTCTCTTGCAGCAAAGCACCTCCACAACATGATGCTGCCACCCCAGTGCTTCACGGTTGGTATGGTGTTCTTCGGCTTGCAAGGCTCCCCCTTTTTCCTCCAAACATAATGACTGTCCTTATGGCCAAACAGTTCTATTTTTGTTTCATCAGACCAGAGGACAATTTCTCCAAAAAGTATGCTTTTTGTCCCCATGTGCAGTTGCAATCCGTAGTCTGGCTTTTTATGACTGTTTTGGAGCAGTGGCTTCTTCCTTGCTGAGCGGCCTTTCAGGTTATGTCAATATAGGACCCATTTTACTGTGGATATAGATACTTTTGTACCTGTTTCCTCCAGCATCTTCACAAGGTCCTTTGCTGTTGTTCTTGGATTGATTTGCACTTTTCGCACCAAAGTACGTTCATCTCTAGGAGACAGAACGCATCTCCTTACTGAGCGGTATGATGGCTATGTGGTCCCATTGTGTTTATACTTGCGTTCTATTGTTTGTACAGATGAACGTGGTACATTCAGGCATTTGGAAATTGCTCCCAAGGATGAACCAGACTTGTGGAGGTCTACAATATTTTTTCTGAGGTCTTGGATGATTTATTTTGATTTTCCCATGATGTCAGGCAAAGAGGCACTGAGTTTGAAGGTAGGCCTTGAAATACATCCACAGGTATACCTCCAATTGACTCAACATATGTCAATTAGCCTATCAGAAGCTTCTAAAGTCATGACATCATTTTCTGGAATGTTCCAAGCTGTTTAAAGGCATATTCAACTTAGTGTATGTAAACTTCAGACCCACTGGAAATGTGATACAGTGAATTATAAGTGAAATAAACAATTGTTGGAAAAATACTTGTGTCATGCACAAAGTAGATGTCCTCACTGACTTGCCAAAACTATAGTTTGTTAACAAGAAATTTGAAAACAAGTTTTAATGATTCCAACCTAAGTGTATGTAATCATCCGACTTCAACTGTACCTTTGGTCATGAGGTGGATATGAGCCCAAGCCTGAAGAAAAACGGAATCAAAATAATGATTGTGCCATTATACAAACCATAACTTACCGCATATTATGCACAGCAGAAAAACATTTTAAAAAATTATTTAAGATGATTTAAGACTTTGGTGAATAATTGTTCTAGCCTATTAGCCTACTCCAAAATTAAACAAATTCTTGTAATCACCTGTGTCGACTGGATTGTTATGTATAATGGATGGACTGGTTACCTTATGCTAAGCTCCAAACTTTTTATCCATGAGTCTGGGAGAGAACATATAGGCCTAGGCGATTGGTTCATTGATTGTGCAGGGCGGCTTCCAGAGTTAGCCTGCTAATATAGTGAATTTGTATTTGATTTTTAATAGCCTAGTAAAAGGGCATTTTTTTATATTTTTATAATGAATAGGCTGACACATTATGTTTAGCTACAGAATATCTCACCACCTTGCTTTTCCATCTCCTTCTTTCTCTCCTTCCTTTCTCGAGCATGCAGAAAAAGGGGCTGACAGTTTAATGAAATATGTTTCATTGTGAAAACATGTTACTATCGATTTCACTTTGTTTCCCAAATTAAGTACTTGGTGGCTGCAGAAACTGGGTTGGAGAGCCCATGGCATACAGCGTTTCAGTGAAATATCACCCTTCATGCAGGGAATGGCTGCATGCTCCTAAACAGTGGTTGATGCAAGGAGTGAAATAACCGGAATAGCCCAGCTTGATTGAACATCTAACCACCTGGAAATTGGCCTCCATTCGCTGTTAGAGTGCATATGGATGACATGTATTTTTCCCCTGCCGTTGTTCCTTCCCATTTGATAATGGGCCATTCTATAGTAAACATTAGTAAAGACATATTAGTAAAGACAGGCTTAAATTGAGTATAGTCTGATGGGTGAAAGCATGTTCACTTGATGATAGAACTGTGTGTGCAGCCTGAGGCAGAGCGCAAGCTTTTTTCGCAACTTTCTCAAATCATCAAATCAAATAAAATGTTATTTGTCACATGCTCCGAATACAACAGGTGAAATACAACCTTACAGGGGGGGTCAATGTAAATTGTCCGGTGGCCATTTGATTAATTGTTCAGCAGTCTTATGGCTTAGGGGTAGAAGCTGTTAAGGAGCCTTTTGGTCCTGGACTTGGCGCTCCGGGACCGCTTGCCGTGCGGTAGCGGAGAGAACAGTCTATGACTTGGGTGACTAGAGTCTTTTTTGGCACTGCCTAGTATATAGGTCCTGGATGGTAGGAAGCTTGGCCCCAGTGATGTACTGGGTTGTACTCACTACCCTCTGTAGTGCCTTATGGTCAGATGCTGTTGCCATACCAGGTGGTGATGCAACCAGTCAGGATGCTCTCAATGGTGCATCTTTCAGGATCTGGGGACCCATGACAAATCTTTTCATTCTCCTAAGGGAGAAAAGGTTTTGTTGTGCCCTCTTCACAACTGTCTTGGTGTGTTTGGAACAGGATATTTAGTTGGTGATGTGGACACCAAGGAACTTGAAACTCTAAACCCGCTCCACTACAACCCCGTCGATGTTAATGGAGGCCTGTTCGGCCCACCTTTTCCTGTAGTTCACGATCTGCTCATTTGTCTTGCTCACATTGAGGGAGAGGTTGTTGTCCTGGCACCTCCTCCCTATAGGCTGTCTCATCATTGCTGGTGATCAGGCCCACAACTGTTGTGTCGTCAGCTAACTTAATGATGGTGTTGGAGTCGTGTTTGGCCATGCAGTCGTGGCTGAACAGGGAGCACAGGAGGAGACTAAGCATGCACCCCATTTTTGAGTATCAGCATGGCAGCTGTGTTGTTGCCTACCCTTACCACCTGGGGACGGCCTGTCCGGAAGTCAAGCATCCAAGTGCTTAGGGAGGTGTTTAGTCCCATGTTCCTTAGCTTAGTGATAAGCTTTGTGGGCACTATGGTGTTGAACGCTGAGCTGTAGTCAATGAACAGCATTCTCACATAGGTGTTCCTTTTGTCCAGGTGGGAAAGGGCAGTGTGGAGTGTGATTGAGATTTTGTCATTTCTGGATCTGTTGGGGTGATGGTGTTGATGTAAGCTATGACCAGCCTTTCAAAGCACTTTATGGCTACCGACGTGAGTGCTACGGGCATTTAAGCAGGTTACCTTTGCTTCCTTGGGCACAGGGACTATTGTGGTCTGCTTGAAAAATGTAGGTATTACAGACTTGGTCAGGGAGAGGTTGAAAATGTCAATGAAGACATGCTGGTAGAAATTTGGTAAAACAGATTTAAGTTTACCTACATTAAAGTCCCCGGCCACTAGGAGCACCGCTTCTGGATGACCATTTTCTTGTTTGCTTATGGCCTTATATAGCCTGTTGATTACGGTCATAGTGCCATTATCAGTTTATGGTGGTAAATAGACTGCTAGAAATAATATAGATGAGATCTGTCTTGGTAGATATTGTGGTCTATAGCTTATCATGAGGTACTCCACCTCAGGTGAGACTTATTTAATATTAGAAATCGCTCACCAATTGTTATTTACAAATAGACACCAGACGTAGCTTCTCTGTCCTTCCGATGTATGGAATACCCAGCCAGCTCTATAGTATCCGTGTCGTCGTTCAGCCGCGACTCGGTGAAACATAAGATATTACAGTTTTTATGTCCCGTTGGTAGGATATTCTTAATTGGAGATCATCCAAATTATTTAATTGTTTTCCAGTGATTGCACATTGGCCAATAGTATGAGTGGTAGTGGTAGTTTACTCACTCGCCTACGTATTCTCACTCGCCCTCTTTTATCCGTCTTTTCATCACGCAAATGACAGTGGTTTGGGCCTGGTCTCGAGAAAGCAGTATATCCTTTGCGTTGGTTAAAGAAAAAAATATTTGTACAGTTCGAGGTGAGCAATCACTGTTCTGATGTCTAGAAGCCCTTTTCGGTCATAGGAGACGGTAGCAGCAACATTATATTTAAAATAAGTTACAAACAATGCGAACAAAATCTACAAAATAGCACGGTTGGTTAGGAGCCCCATAAAATGGCAGCCATCCCCACCGGCGCCATTACACATGCTCTATATCATAAAGCTGCTTATTACTGTAACCTTATAACAATAGCCTACAGTCGCATCATGCAGCCCATATACTGTGTGTTTTGATTTCTAATATATTCTACGGTTTGTATCATTCACAACTGAAGTTGTAGGTTTAAAGTGATCACTTTTATGCTCAACATACTGTAGGTACTTCATGCTCTGGAATGGGAAAAATATTATTTCCATCTTATTCTGCTGAATTCAATTATATTCTTCTTACTATAAAATCATACAATATCAAATAATGGCACAGGACGTATAAGCATATCCTGTCAGCTAAATCAACAAGCCTTCAGCCTTTGGCATGGAGCATAACCAGATAACATAGAGTGGATCAACTCATATTCTGTTCTTCTGAAATAAATGTTCTTCATATCATAATGTTTCTTTAGACCTGCCTGAAATAAATAATGATTTTATTGTGATAGTGTATATTAAATTGTTTTATTGGACCTTTTGTACATGTAAATGTTCCAAAGGCACGCATCACCAGCTTGTATGCATGGAGTTCCGGAGATGCTAAAAGCAGTTATCTTAATTAACCTTTGCAAGACCTTTCATGACCGCCACAGAACTATTAGTAATACGTTTTAATACAATATATCTGCCTTTACATTACCTAAGCCCTGTGTCGTTGAACATAGTTCTGCAGGAGGATGATCCACCGTGTAGCACTAAGCGGATTTTGGATGGCTATTACTGTAACATTATATTACACTGATCCTAATGGAAATATCTCTTTATCTGCTGATACTGTGGTAGTGTGTTTCTGTGCAGTGTCCTTCAGTGTATGGGTGCATGCAAGCTGAATTTATTAGTGCTTAGTGTGCTTTGTGGTGGCTTATTTCTGTATTTAGCAGATGAGGAGAAACAAACTTCACACACCGGTCAGAGTTATACTGTCAGAGATATGTGATTCCTCAGCGCGCCGAAACCAATTGTCCACCGCAGGAGCCTCGGTCCGGCTCTGATGCCAAGGAGCCAGAACCGGCTGATACCCTAATACACATTGAAAAGGAGTAAGGTTAGTGGAGGAGTGACGTAGCGAGTTCTGAGCCATCTCTGCCCAGGGCACGAACTTCGCCCACTCCCCCGGCCGATCCTGGCAATAAGACCGCAGAAACCTACCCACATCCTGGTTAACCCTCTCCACCTGCCCATTACTCTCGGGGGGAAAACCTGAGGTAAGACTAATCGAGATCCCCAGACGCTCCATGAACGCCTTCCAGACCCTTGATGTGAACTGGGCACCCCGATCAGACACTATATCCTCAGGCACCCCATAGTGCCGGAAAACGTGTGTAAACAGGGCCTCTGCAGTTTGTAAGGCCGTAGGGAGACTGGGCAAAGGGAGGAGACAACAGGACTTCGAAAACCGATCCACAACGACCAGGATCGTGGTGTAACCCTGTGAAGGTGGAAGATCAGTCAAAAAACCACCGACAGGTGCGACCACGGCCGTTGAGGAACGGGTAGAGGTTGTAGCTTACCTCTGGGCAGGTGTCTAGGAGCCTTGCACTGGGCGCACACCGAGCAGGAGGAAACATAAATCCTCACGTCCTTAGCTAAAGTGGGCCACCAGTACTTCCCATCAAGACAGCGCATCGTCCGACCTATCCCAGGATGACCAGAGGAGGGTGACGTGTGAGCCCAATAGATCAATCGGTCGCGGACAGCAGACGGAACGTACAGACGACCAGCTGGACACTCAGGGGGAGGGGGGTACTGTCACGACTTCTGCCGAAGTCGTTGCCTCTCCTTGTTCGGGCGGTGCTCGGCGTTCGGCGTCTTCTAGCCATCATTGATCCATTTTTCATTTTCCATTGGTTTTGTCTTGTCTTGTCTTCCCACACGCCTGTATCTACTAGCGCCTTGTAATGGGAATGCAGGGAAAAATCAGGAAAAGAGACCGAGACAAACATTAGTGCAACAGAGGGTTCTGGATGAGAATGGTGCCTACTCACCTGGGGTGATGCCAGAATGCCCTGCCTGCCTTCTCTATTCCCAGAGGAACCAACCCGGCACCGACCAGCAGTGTGCCCTCTGCGACCATGAATGGTGCTCGAGCGGGAACCCCCTCCGGTCTCCCTGCGCACCATCCCTCCCAATTCCATAGGTTCGGGAGAGAGGGTGCGGGAGGATGGAACAACCAGACCCCGATCTAGACGTCCACGAGTAGCCAGCATGTTGTCCAGCCTGATGGACATGTCCACCAGCTGGTCGAAGGTGAGAGTGGTGTCTCTACAGGCCAGCTCCCGACGGACGTCCTCGCGTAGACTACAACGGTAATGGTCGATCAGGGCCCTGTTGCTCCATCCAGCGCCGACAGCCAAGGTCCTAAACTCCAAAGCAAACTCCTGTGCACTCCTCATCTCCTGCCTCAGATGATAGAGGAGTTCACCCGCTGCTTTGCCTTCGGGTGGATGGTCGAATACTATCCGGAATTGGCGGGTGAACTCCTCAAAATGGTCCAACGCCGCATCCTCCTTTCTACACACAGCGCTGGCCCATTCCAGGGCTTTCCCGGTGAGGCATGAGACGAGGGCGTAACTCTTCTCACGGTCAGATGGTACTGGGGAGACCGTGGTCAGATACAAGTTCAGTTTAAGGAGGAAACCCTGGCAGCCGGCAGTATCTCCATTGTATCCCGTGGGTAGGGATAAATGGATCTTTGGTTCCGGAGGGGAAAAAGCGTTCAAGGGATATTCCGGTTGTGGTGGTGGTGGCGCTGGAGAAACTCCATGTCTCTCCCAGCGATCCATATTCTGGACAATACGATCCATGACGGAGCTTAAACAGTCAGTCTCCTCTGCCTGTTCCCAGACGCGTTCCTCCACCTCCATGAGCGTAGTGTCCTCTCCTGCTGACTTCATATATTAGGGTCAGAGATTCTGTCAGAGATATGTGTATAGGTGGCAGGGAAGTCAGGCGCAGGAGAGTCAAACGGAGTGTAAAATGTCTTTTAATAAATGTCCAAGTAACATGCTCCATAACACTAATAAGAAAAATTAATATAAACAAATATGGGTACGAACACCCGTCGCGCACCTATACAAAAAACACTACACTGACAATAAACAATCTCTGACAAAGACATGAGGGGAAACAGAGGGTTAAATACACAACAGGTAATGAATTGGAAGACAAGACAAAACCAATGGAAAATGAAAAATGGATCAATGATGGCTAGAAGACGTCGAACGCCGAGCACCGCCCGAACAAGGAGAGGCAACGACTTCGGCAGAAGTCGTGACATATACTTAAAATATATCTTTAATAATAATAAGAGCTTTGCAATAGCCTTTGACTTTCAATGATGTGCTTTCTCTAATGAACCATTGAAAGTCACAACAGAAAAGTACAAAGATCTTTTATAGCCAAGATACACCCCTCTCAACCTACATGACGAACCACAGATCTTAGGAACTGTTCACAAAGAAATCATTTTTCTTGAGAAAGTATCCCTTAGCCAGATTACATTCGCTATAAATTATCGTTCAGTTTGGTCCCTAAAACAAGGTTCTAATCTCGTTCCTGGTACTTCATAGCACAAAAACATTACCTCATGTTATCTGGAATGCTCTTTAGGTTTTATCACCCAAAGACATCGTAAATCTCCTCTGTCAGTGCTATCTCATAGAGGCCCATCCTCAGTGGAACACACACTCAATAGTTAACAGAATACTCTATTCTGTCGAATAAAACAACCATTATAATGCAATACAAGCATTATAACATACTCTTGCAATTTTCCACAACGTGTGTTATTTAGTATGTATTTGTGTGTAAGCATGCTGAATACCTAAATGCTGAGTGTGTATACGTGCTGAGTATGTCTCTGTGTGTTTCCATCTTCAGTGTGTGTGTGTGTGTTTGTGTGTGTGGGTGGGTGGAATTCCTGAAGGCTGAGTGGTAACCGTCTCTAGAGGTCTTTCCCGGGCTCTGTGTTTGTTTGATGCTATTTGATAGCATTGGGCTTGTTCAGGAGAGGCCTATGTGTGAGACGTGTGTGCGTGTGTGAGTGAGTGTGTGCGTATTTATGTGTGTGTGTGTCAGGCATGTATGTGAAGCGTGTGGGAGAAATCAACACACAAGGTTAGTTATCAGAGGAGGTTGTGATGTCTGCTGCTCTATTATAAAATATGGGGAGGCATACAAAGCCTGTATAGGCTATGCTCACCTTAAAGCTATTCAACCACCCTTGGAGCAAAATGTTTGTTCAATATAGGTTGTTTCTTTATTATTCAAGATGTATGTTTCAGCATTAACGCGCATCAGTGTGTCTGTTGTATTACAGAGCATGCACAAACTAAGATCATATCCTGTTGTTCCAATGTTGGAATTCTCCTTATAATTCTGCATGGTAATGGACCTCTCTCAAACGAAGGCTGACCTTATTTCAACTCAATTACTATTCTATGAGACCTTTTATGGCTTAAGAAACACAAGCGCATTTCGTGAGCCTGGGATTCTCTTGGCCACCCTGGGATTTGCGCACACACACACCCCCAGGTTCAGGTCTGCCAGAAGGTTGTAGTGTATGGGCTAATTGATATTCTCGCCCGCTGCCCTGGGCTTCTCCTAGGAACTTCTCTCTGCAGTGTTGCTGACAGGGCATGTTCCTACACTGCTACAGACTTCAAATAGGATCAAAGGATGGAAGCGTGTGTGTGTCAAAGAGAGAGCAAAAGATGTGTGTTACCAGCATGCAAGCTGTCTGCAGTCATCATTCTGCCTCTCTTGCTCTCTCTCATTTATATTTCTCTCCCTCTCTCTCTGTTATTTCCATTCAAGGAGAAAGAATAACATCAAAATGTTAGTGGAGTTTCTCGCTGTACGTGCATGGATCCAAACATCCTGTCTGAGTCTTGACATGTGATTGGTTGGATTGGGAAGAGTCTCTAGGTATGACACTTAACTAATCACTAAGTGTAAAGGCTGCACTGCTGCAGGCCTCCAACTAATATGTTGGCATTATTACACAGCTGTGCTCTTTCCTTCCTTTATAATCAGGTTCCCTGTGAACGTGTAAAAGTCTAATTAAATGGCAAAACCCCACAGCCACAATTTACAGATTAAGCATCGATCCACTTGGCCTTTCACTTACAGGGAGAGAACTGTCACAGCCTATTATGAGCACTGGTCAAAGTCAGGGTCCTCTGTGAACATTATCTCCATGGTAATCTGTTTTGGTTAGGCACTTGATGTGTTTTTATGATTTGCTCTCAATTTAACTGAATGTCAAACTCTGTGTGGTCTCTCTCTCTTTCTTACCGCCCACCTCTCTTTCCCCCACCATTTTCAACTTTCTTTCAACCTCCACCCTCTTTCTCTCTGTCACCCTCTATCTCTTGCCTTTCTCTCGTCCACCTATCTCTTTCTTTCTCCTATCTTACCACCCCCCCATCTCTCTCCCCTCTCTCAGAGTCGCTGGACAGGTAACAGTATAAAAACATGTCCCCAGCTATCATCTTTATGTGAAGAGAAGTTTAGCAGTGGTTTGATCGTTAATGGAGGATTGCAAATTAGGATTTAATGGTTCGGTGGCCTATAGGTTGGCCCCTCTGGGCCACCGTTGGTTATTGTGTTTCATTAGTGTCTCGGTTGGAGGCTGTTGACACCTCCGGTTCGTCCTAGGCTGCGTCTGAAATGGCACTCTATTCCCTATGAAGTGGGGACATGGGGCTCTGGTCAAAAGTAGTGCACTATATATAAAATAGGTTGCCATTTGGGATGCAACCCTAATCCTATCACAGTCAGAAGGGCGTTGCTCCATCACACTCACAACAGAGAGCCTTATTGTTCTGTGGCTACAAATATGCTCCAATGACATATTTATTATGACCTAAGGCCAATGCATGATGAGCATTTAAATGCTTTGATGGCTACCGACCGATAGGAAAACCAACCGTTTGGCGACCCATTGAATTCTAAGTAGTTATGAGAAGAATAGCTTGTGAGTAATCAGTGTTTGTGTCAGTATTTGAGGGTTCTTAGCTTGACTTGCCCTTCGAGGTGTAATATCTGTAATCAACTTTAAATGAACCGGGCAGTGTGAACTCAGATGTGCTGTATGGCGGATGATTAGAATGATATTTGTAGGCTAGCTTTGATAAAGACCGATTGAGGTCGAAAAAACGGCTGCTTTGTAATAAATAAGAGCATTTGTGCCTTGAAAGAATTCTTGTTGTTGCAGTCTTTTTGGGAGATGCCATCACCTTGTTCATTTGTACCTGTTTGTCCAGATGGGATGTATAGTAACAGTAATATGTTGCCCAATAAAAGATAATTTCTTCACGTTCCCAATGTTTTGCAACACATTGTAGAGCTTGCTATTATGTACGATACACTTTGATCATTTTATTGCCCATTTCCATGGAAATGAAATAGGTGTTATAATCTTTTCATTTATCAATTGTAAAACAACAACAAAAATGCATTCTTGAATAATTGATGGTGATTTGATTGGGCTCTGAATTGAAGTTTAGGGCTAATATATGGGTCTCCTTTTTCAACGCAATCAATTGTCGTAGATCTTTTTACCCACAATCTCATTTGTATTATTGCTGTATAATTAGTCCATTCCATTATATCGATTAGATTGTGTTTTGAAGATGAAGCAGTCTCTATGTCATTTTGCACACAGCAATATGAAACACTAATACGGACTCACGGAAAAAATGCAGTTAATCTAAGGACTACCTCCTAGTACCTCATTCACATACACTAATTTACTCAATTTAAGCACCACTTAAGGAGCTTGCTCCATTTTCATTTTCTTCATAAGTTGCCTGTGTACAACCCCCCACATCTAGAATGCCTAATTAGCTTAGAGTATTAGACTTCTCAAACAAAACACACACACATGCGCACACGCAAGGAGGTACACATCCACACACAGATGCGGGCACAGACACGTGGGTGCACAAGTGGACACAAACACACAAACGGCCATGTTTTGCTGGCTAAGCCAGTTATTTTTAAAGGCCCTGCATCTGGTTGCCTCACTGGATGGACTCAAGACTCTACAGTTAAACTCTACAGTTAAACGAAGAGCGATAGAAAGAAGGGAACGAAACGACTTAATTCTCTGCTAAGCAAAATCATTTCTCATTTTTCTCATCTCAGTCTCGACCCTGAAAATGTTCTGACTCCCAATTTACAATTTACCCCATCAGGGAGGGGACTAGAAGAGAGGAGAGGCCCCCGGAGCGACTCAAATGAATAGGAATAATCTACAGCCTTGTTTATTGAAGTCCCATCCGCTGACATTTTCTGTTCCTCTGCCGCAGGACATCTCGTAAGCACTAACGTAATTCCGAGGAAGGAGATTTGATAAGTGAATCCAGCCATAATGGATCAGTTAGCTTTATAGTCTTCCTCTTGTCTGGCTCTTTGTTTTCGTCCCTGCATCTTAGATCCCAATGTGTGCATTGTTCTTCCCGTGGGGGAGGGGGGAGGAGGGGGGGTTGATACTCACATCCACAGTGGTGGTAACAGGTTTTAGTATACTAACAACACCAACTCTGCTATTTCTGTTGTTTCTTTTTTGGGCAATTTTCATCACGTTTAGAACGTCTGTCGATTTAGCAATTATGTATTGTCACAGTTGATTTGGGTACCCTAGTAGTGTCTGATGTCAATTTGATTGGATTTTTGAAACTTCAGCCTTACAGTGTAGTTGAGTATGACAGTCCCACTGTAGTTTCAGTCGGTATTGTTGCAATACATCAGTTTTAAACAGAAAACAAACTCTTACTCTTCTTCCTTATTTCCCCACCTTAAAGAGCGCATAAGTGACAAATTAATTTGAACAGTTTGGGGCGGACTGTCAGTTCACACTAACAACGTTATCTCCTAGTATAAGCTGTATAAATGGGGCAGAAATCATTCCAGGTCAGATCCCATGCAGTAAAGAAGGGCTCTTAGCCTGCTAGGGGTTGGAATGGGTTGGCCATGGAGTCCCACACTTTCCGAAGGAAAAGACATGTAGGTATGTGCTCAACTTTCTATCTACAGGACAGTAACGAATAGAACAGCAGAAGGAGTAGAAAACGCTTGGTAAATACTTACTTAAAGCATTCAGGCATAATGCTTTATGACTTGTTATGAGCATGTATGAGCTTTTATAATGTCTTATAACAAGGTTTCTGTGTCTAATATCAAAATGTCAAATTTACTGGTACTTTATTACCTCGATGGGAGTTGAGGGTTGGTTTTGCAGCAGAATCCTCATCAGTATCTGAATGTACTATGGTAATCTGGTTTAGACATGCAGGTATGCTCAATTTTTTATTGGCAAGCACTATCTGAAGGTAGCTCACATGCTATGCAGCTTGATATCATTTTGAATTTTCTGTTCAGAATCCTACCCAAGCTTATCTTTCACCATGGCATAGACATATTCAACATAGATATTGTATGGATTCAGACTGTTGCTTGCATTACTGCTGTGGAGACTCTCTACATGTATGTTTTAGATACGTTTATGTCTCCACTCAGTGAAGGAAAGGCTTATCTATCCCCACATGCTGTGTCGACTCCTGAGTAGTGCTGAATGATTAACTAAAATATTGGTTATTTTCTTATTGACTTACGTTGGTTCAATCATTTGAATTCCATTTTGTTTCGGGGTTTTCTGAGAGCTTAATACACACACTGCAGAGTTTCTCTAAATCAGATCCAGCCTGAACTGTGTGATGTTGTAGTTTCTCTAGAGATAAATCAGACCCAGACTGAACTGTGTGATGTAGTAGAGAGTTGTAGTTTCTCTAGAGATAAATCAGACCCAGACTGAACTGTGTGATGTAGTAGAGAGTTGTAGTTTCTCTAGAGATAAATCAGATCCAACCTGAACTGTGTGATGTAGTAGAGAGTTGCAGTTTTCAACAGGCCAATGTTCTACATAGTTTAGAGCATAACATGTGGTAACTAACTACAATGACCATAATGCATTGCGCAGCTACTTGTCTGGTCTCTGTTTATTTTATGCCTGCTATGGAAGAGTCAGAAGAATGTGTGCTCGTGAGGGGATATACACTGAGTAGACTCAATTCATCAGGGCATGGACTCTATAAGGTATCGAAAGCATTCCACAGGGATGCTGGCCCATGTTGACTCTAATACTTCTCACAGTTGTGCCATGTTGGCTGGATGTCCTTTGGGTGGTGAACCATTCTTGATACACACGGGAAACTGTTGAGCGTGAAAAACACAGCAGCGTTGCAGATCTGGAAGCAAACCGGCACCTACTATCATACCTTGTTCAAAGGCACTTAACTTTTGTCTTGCCCATTCACCCTCTGAATGGCACACATACACAATCGTTGTCTAAATTGTCTCAAGGCTTAAAAATCCTTCTTTGACCTGTCTCCTCCCCTTCATCTACACTGATTGAAGTAGATTTAACAAGTGACATCAATAAGGGATCATAGTTTACACCTGGATTCACCTGGTCAATTTATGTAATGGAAAGAGCAGGTGTTCCTAATGTTTTGAATGCTCAGTATAGAGTGCAGCTGTTGCTTCGCGAGGTATCTCTATCTGAAAATACATGTTCGAAGTGATTGATAGTTGGTATTCAGCAGTCATCGAAGTATGCCTTATTCATTTTGAAGAACTACAAAATAGTGATTTTGTCAGACAGCATAGGCAGCAGCTCTATAGAGATGAGACGATGACTTGGAATGAAATAGAAGTCATCAAATAAAACAAATGTAACATACACAACAACTGAAATATTTCATTAAAATAATGTGAATAAATGATGGTTAATAAGTGATAAGCAGAAATGGGCAGACACTACCATCATGGGACTTTTATTCATTGTTTTATTCTGATACAACATTCAACCCAAAGAATAGAAACCGACATCGAAAGCCATGAATATTTTTTTTTTACCATCAAATCAACCTCAAAAAGCACTGATCTCTCAGCACTACTCCCCCAGTGGCATATTTCTGGTAAAGCAGTAGTCTAATCCAGTCTGCCTCCCCCATATACTCCCTATACGCTTCAGCCCTGCTAGAGACTGAGCAGTAAAGCATTGGCTGCATGCTGTACAGGTTGCAGATGAGGACACAGCATACTGCAGCATCATGCTCATTGTGATATTTATATTGCTGTAGCAATAGTTTTTATGGGTATGTTTTGTAGCTCATTGAACATACTACTGCAATCTCTCATAAGTAATGTGTTCCTCTCAGCAAGCAGCTGGATAAATATTGTTTGGTCATGTAATTCTCCTGGCTTCGGGGATGAGGCTGATTTGATATTATGTCCATGTATTGACTGTGGGAAATAACAGCAAATATGATTTGCAATTGGATCATTTATCTGTTCATGTTGCCATGTAATGATGGCATTGGGTAAAGACAAGAATGTACATGCAGCCTCATACAGAAATAGCAATTAATTCGTTGTGCAAGAACATTTTTGAAAGACTGTCTCCACATATGGAAAACATAGTCCTGTCATGTTCTAGTAAACATTTGATCAAATTGCATTGATTTACAGTGAGGGGTAATACATTATAGCCAGACTATCATGTCATACAGTCTATGTCCATATCTCACTGCTACTGCACTGTGCCAGTGGTGTACTGTGTCTGTACCTACGTGTAGAGTCATTGTTGGGCTGACAGTGTCCGCTGCTGGCTGCAACATAAACTGCATTGTCTCCAACTGTGCATGTCTCTGCGGCAGCATCTGAGCACAATCTATCCAAGGAGCATTTACGTGCGAAGACAGGCACACCACACATATAGACCGGTCACAGGGGTATTGTTTTCCTCAAAAAGGTAGGGGTCCAAACTATTGACACCAGGAAATATTATTATAAATAAAGTAGTCAAACGTTTAGTCCCATATTCCTAGCACGCAAGGACAACATCAAGCTTGTGACTACAAACTGGTCGGATGCATTTGCTGTTCGTTTCGGTTGTGTTTCAGATACTTTTGTGCCCAATAAAATTGAATGGTAAATAATTTTTTGTTTCATTTTGGAATCAACTTTGGAGTCACAAACAATCTGTTTCCCATTCATACATAATATACCATTAATTTCTATTGGGCACAAAATAATCTGAAACACAACCAAAACAAAATGCAAATGCATCAAACAAGTTTGTAGAGTCATAAGCTTGATGTACAGTGCCTTCAGAAAGTCTGTTCACCCCTTGACTTGTTTGGTTTTGTGTTAGAGCATGAATTGAACACACACAATACCCCATGATGTGAAAGTGGAATTATGTTTTTAGAAATGTTTACAAATGAACTAACAATGAAAAGCTGGAATGTCTTATAAGTATTCAACTATTGTATTGCAAGCATAATAAGTTGAATGGACTTATGATTTTTGATTTTTGAATGACTACCTCATCTCTGTACCTCATTCATAAAATGATCTGTAAGGTCCCTCAGTCAAGCAGTGAATTTCAAACACAGATTCAACCACAAAGACCAGAGAGTTTTCGAATGCCTCGCAAAGAAGGGCGTGTATTGGTAGATGGGTAAAAATGAAAAAAGCAAACATTGAATATCCATTTGAGCATGGTGAAGTTACTAATTACACTATGGATGGTGTATCAATATGCCTAGTCACTACAAAGATACAGGTGTCCTTCCTAACTCAGTTGCCGGAGAGGAAGGAAAATGGTCAGGGATTTCACCATGAGGCCAACGGCGACTTTAAAACAGTTACAGAGTTTAATGGCTGTGATAGGAGAAATCTGAGGATGAATCACCAACATTGTAGTTACGCCACAATACTAACCTAATTGACAGAGTGAAAAGAAGGAAGCCTGTGCAGAATAAGGAAGCATGTTTTAGGAAAAAAAAATATTCCAAAGCATGCATCTTGTTTGCAACAAAGTAATTCTGCACAAAATGTGGCAAAGCAATAAAATGTTGTCCTGAATACAAAGTGCTATGTTTGGGGCAAATCCAAAACAACACATTACTGAGTACCACTCCATATTTTCAAGCATAGGGGTGGCTGCATCATGTTATGGGTATGTTTGTAATTGGATGAAAAGAAACGGCATGGAGCTAAGCCCAGGCAAAATCCTTGAGGAAAAGCTGCGTAAGTCTACTTTCCACCAGACACTTGGAAATTAATTAACGTTTCAGCAGGAAAATAACCTAGACACATGGCCAAATATACACTGGAGTTGCTTACCAAGATGACACTGAATGTTCCTGAGTGGCGTAGTTACAGTTTTGAATTAAATAAATTAAAACATAAAAACATGGCCACGCTACAGAGGGTTATATCGGTCCACCAATAAAGGACTAGTAAATGCCCAGTGCACTACTTTTTTTTCCAGTTGTTTTTATTAACATTGTTTTTTAAATTTGGATTTTTCAGGGGGTGCTGCAGAACCCTAAGCACCCCTACATCCAGCGGCTATGTGGGTGTGAATACCTATGTAAATGAGATATTTCTGTATTTCATTTTCAATCAATTTGGGGTATTGTGTGTAGATGGGTGAGAGACAAAAAATAGATTTAATCCATTTTGAATTCAGGCTGTACTGCAACAAAATGTGGAATAAGTCATTGCGTGCAAGGAATATGGGACCAAATATTAAACTTTTGAATAGGCCTACTTTATTTATAAGGATCTTTAGGGTGTCAATAATTTTGACACCTACTTTTTTGAGAGAAAAAAATTATTTATTCGAGCAATTGTATTAGTATAAAATAATATAATTTCCCAATTTTTGGGAGAATACAACATAGCCCAGTATTTGAATTATGTATTTTATGCACTCATTGTGGATCTTTATCATGGGTGTCAATAATTTCGAACCCCGCTGTACATTTGATTTAATAAGGTTAGATAGTTTTCCCTCTGAATATAAATAGGGATTGAATGCGGCATGCCCCCTCCCTCTTTAATCATCCAGAATATCTACCCCTGGCTAAAACATTCATTAGTAGGCCCTAAAATGACGCAGTGATAAAAAAAACATTCATATTGCTGATTAATTTCTCTGACCGGCTCCCTAGTTTCCAGGTGCAACGTGAAAAAGGGAATGCTTGCGAATCCAGCCCTGGTCCGGCCATTTGGCAATGCATCTCAGCCCGGTATGCCTTGACATCAACAAGTGGATGCTCCATTGTGTGGGGAAAGAGAGTGTAGCCTAGAGCCCCGGTGATGCCACTGTCCCCAAATGTTCCCACTTGTTTAATTAATTGCGGCGACAAACGGCAGATGGCTCTCTTGCTTTTTAATTTATATCTGTGAATGTTGTCTCTGGAAATGATATGCATCTAACAGAGAAATATCTAATGATTTATGGTGGTGTTTTGTAGTATTGGAACCACCAATCCAGCATATGTTGAAGTTTCTGAAGTGTCTCTGCTGAATATGTCAATGTTTTTTGTGTAGCCTATGGTTTGCTCCACGATTTATCCAGGAATTAGTACTGTGCGCCCTCAAACTGGGCATAGAAGACTATTCCACGTTGGTTCAACGTAATTTCATTGACGTGACGTGGAAACAACGTTGATTCAACCAGTGTGTGTGTGTGTGTGTGTGTGTGTGTGTGTGTGTGTGTGAGAGTGTGAGAGTGTGTGGCAAAGGAACGAGGCGCTGAAATTAATGAGCCCGAAAGTGATTGAGAGATAAGAGTGATATTATTGTGAGATTAAATGGCGATAGTCATGCATGTTAGCCCGCTCGAGTTGCAGGTTTTATTGACATTTTAGTCATTTAGCGGATGCTCTTATCCAGAGCGACTTACATGACCGATTTGTAGGGTTAAGTGCCATGCTCAAGGACACTTCGAAGATTTTTCAACTGGTCAGCTCGGGGATTTGAACCTTTCGGTTAATGGCCCAACGCACTTAACCGCTAGGCTACCTGCCGCCCTATGTTTTTGCAGTTACACTATTCCTTCTGCTTAAGCACTTGAAGCACACACTTTTATTTAATTTGATTAGCGAGGAGTTCAAAAGCCTACATTTTGATGCACTGTTTACTATTTTCCAATAGGCTACTTGACCAGGGTCATACGTAGACTACCGGGCAATAAATGCCTACATTGATACATGCAATTGTGGACGGTCCCATACACATTAAAACATATACAAATACATGTGTTTTCAGACATATTTGTAACGAGCCTATTCAATGCCCATTGCAATTTAGTTGCGAGCCTGTTCGGAGCCGGGCGTCAGTTATTGCACAGTTGAAGCCGCCTTTATGTGTCAAATCTCACTACCGGCTCATAGCAACGCCTGGAGTGAGGGACTTGAGGTCGAACGAGAGGGAGGGAGGGTATTCTCCTCTTTCCTCTCCGAGGCGAGTGCAAAGGAGAGGGTGGGTGGCTAAGACTTGTTGATGTGGAAGATGGGTTGATCTATAGACGGAAACAAGAGTCACCCTTCATCGTTTTTCTTACAGCGCGGGATTGATGCCAAATGCGCTTTTGCGCGGGAGAGGTGTGCGTGTGCAATGGTGCCTATAGATAGCCTATGTGTTTCCATGCTGGGTCTCCTATCCTGTCTTTTCGATTACGCACCTGATTGCTGTCTCTCCAACGAACGGTGGGTTTAATATGAAATTCCCCACAGCCGTATTGTCTCCTCCGCATCCGGCAGCGTAAGTTTATCTATTTGTATGCAGTTGTCACACCGCCCAGACGTCATCCGCACAGGACCCGGTTAAGCTTAGGTTAGCCTACATTTTCTTTTCTCTCCAATCGGTGTACAATCGTCCATGTTGTGTGTGTGTTTCTCTTGGACCACAATACCAATCTACAATGACAGCTCAGATGTGAATGGAAGTGGACTATACAAAGAGAAGACGTGAAAACGCATCATGCAGCCATGCGGTCGGATAGGTATAGCCTATATTGCTATTCAATAGGCCTAGATATAGCCACGTTTGATATTTACGTATTACTTTGATGTCGTATTTATCGTACTGACATGTATTGGTTAATATTTGACTCTCCAAGATGAATGGCCATTTCAGGAGCAGTGTCGCGTATTGAATGGTCAGCTTGGCTAATATTTCTGCGTAAACGTCGTGTACCTAAGCTGTACCCTGGCGAGTGAGTGCCCATCGTCCGACGGTGATAATCACCCAGAAAAGCGCTTTTGTTTGTTTGTTTGGACGGCTGGCGGAACACACGCGCGCACACACACTCAACACAGCGTGGCCACCGCTGTCCAGCGTGCTGAGTTCTGAATCCTGCACCGGTCTCCAGGACGAGAGGAGGGAAGGAAGACAAAAGGAGAAGAAGAGACAGGAGTGTGGGAAGGGGAGGCTACAACACACACTGGACATTTAGCAGGGGATGGAAGTGAAAATGTCACCCAATAAATCGAAAATCAATACGCAGATATGACTGTTGAGCAATCTCGTTTGGGGTGAGTTTTTGCCAAGCAATTTCACCAGCTAGACTCCTGATGAAAATATGGAATGAAATAATTTTATGACAACAGTTTCATGATTCTCACGAACCGTACAATTAATGATAACGCAATGTTTCATAAGCACTAAAATGTAGTGTCTGTACACTAAAGGCAGTTATCAAAAAGTAGACTACTATTTAAATATACCTGATTCTACACCACGGACCGTCTAGCCGCCAATATGGGACTGTGACCGTGCTGCGAGCGACTAGAGGCGGTTGTTTATGTGGTCTGTGCTCCGTGTGCGGACGGAGTGCGGACCGGACCTGAGCAGCAGTGAGACATTGAGCCATGGCAGCCGCTATTGCCAGCGGTCTGATCCGGAAGAAGAGGGAGGCACGGGAGCAGCATGTAGACCGACCACCCCCAAACAGGCGGAGGAAGAGCCCCAGTAAGAACAAGGGGCTCTGCAATGGCAACCTGGTCGACATCTTCTCCAAAGTGCGTATCTTCGGCCTGAAGAAGAGGAGACTACGGAGACAAGGTGTGAGAAGTTGTGTGTCCCCGTGTTTGTGAGGTGTCTTTTGTGACTTATGTGGGTAACGCATTGTGCTGTAAAGTCAACCTTTTTATACACATCATTAATTTGGGTAACCCCTCATTGGGAAGTAGGCAAACCAATGTGCGCATGAACATTAATTTAATATCATTAAATCACTAAACTCAGAGATAAACCATTGCAGTATCATATTTGCACTGACTATCCCATCATCCATAAATGCTGAATGAAGGGAGAAAACACACGTGGTAGGCTATAGCCCAGGGTTCCCCAACTGGCTTCCTGTGTGGGACTTGGCCTGCAGGTGATGTCATTTGCCCCCCCCCCCCCCCCCCCAAGTTTTCTGAGCTAAAAAGATATATACTTAAATTCTTAATTGTTGGGTATAAAAGACTGTAAAAACACCAGGAAATCCACCATAAGTGATTTTAAATGTGTACATGTGTTCCCAAGCATAATAGTATGTAATAATATGTGATTGTATACAAATCTAAGCTAGGTTTGAAATGATTATGTTTTAGTGAAATATTGTATCTGTTTAGGCTTCTTGCGGTCAATTTGCAGTCTACAAATGATTTGTAATTATGTTCCAGCCCCGTCCTGCGGCTGAAGTTAAACCCTGCTGTAGCTTGTGGCGGCCAATCCCATGGTTCTTATGGTTGACTATAGCGGTCTGTTTGTTGGTCCCTCACAGGCAGGAAGGAGAGAAGGGGAGAAAAAACTCCTCTACCCCTGATTTAGCCTACATTCAATCTCAGGTAGATGACAGGCAATAGACGAGCGGTGTGTGATGCTTTAGAACAGGGTTCCCCAACTGGTGGCCCGCGGGCCAAATTTCTGAGCTGAAAAAAAAAAACTAAAACATTGTTGGACATAAAAGACTGTAAAAACACCAGGACATTTTTATTTTCAAAATCTGTTCCGAAGTGTTCCCAAGCATAATAGAGAGACGTGATCGTATACAAATGTAAGCAACGTTTGAAATATTCTATCACTTTGGGCTTCTTGTGGTCAATTTGCAATTTACAAATGATTTGTCAGTATGTTCCGCCCCCTCATACCATCCGCTCAAGAAAAAAATTGTCCTGTGGCTGAATCTAGTTGATGATCCCTGCTTTAAAACGGAGATATCACCAAGTCTTGCTTGAATTGGCGCTCCTACATGCACACTGCTGAACTGATGAACTGCATTGTGCATATAACAAAGCCTTACACACACCCAGAATGAACAACAAATACAATTAATTGCTGTGAGACCTAAAAGGTTAATAGTTCCCCGATAAGAGGCTACGCCTTTCAAACCTAATCTTTCCTCACATAACTGTATTGAACCTGTGGGCCACTGCCTTTCATTTATATCCTCCGATCAAAAAATCAAAAACTCATACAATACACAGGCTTAACAGTGCTGTATTAAACCAGCTAGACAGCATATTTCCATTCCTAGTCCCTGTCTGTCTGGATGCCCCCTGCACTGTCCAATAACCCAGTTATTCTGGCTTGTGGACAGAGATCCCAGCAGTTGCAGGACTTGATGCTAGATCATACCAACAGAGAAGCCGGGGCCTAATAAAACCATAATAGGCGCTGTGGGCTTGGGTATGTGGCGTAGCTGTGTATCTTGGTACCTGCCACTGGTGTCTACGGGGGCAATCTGTCGCTAATAAATTCCAGAGTCAAAGACACTGATGCCAGGCTTATCCGGTGTGACAAATTACTCCTACAACGCCTTGACAACAACACACCTGCCAACTCAGGGCGCCTCTGTCTGTTTGTGTGTGTGCATGTGTGTGTATGTATTTGCTTGTGTGGGTGTGTGTTCATGTGTGCACGTGTGACAGTGACATTGCCCTGATAAGTATTGGCAAGTGATGCATTGCATTTGGCCTTTCTAAAACAGGTCCTCTGCCATAAGACAATGCATTATAACAATTAAATGTAGTGGTGGAGAAAGCTACTCAGAAATGTATGATTTGTTCTAGTTGCTGAGTGATAAGAGTTGTAGTCAGACCACATGGCAAACACTTGGGCCACGTCCCAAATGGCACCCTGTTCCCTATGTTGTGCACTACTTATGGGCCCTGTCAATTTTTTTGCACTAGAAAGGGAATAGGGTGCTATTTGGGATGCAACCTTGGTTGTCGCCCATCTTCATCATAGCCGTTCCGTTATTTGTGATTACTGGCCCAGTGGGAAGATATCTCATTAATTTCCCACTCGCATGAGAGTTGTTGGGGACAATTTTTAGCGAGTGATTTCAACCACCACCACAGCTTTCAGAGCTCACAGGGGGCTGCTAGGAAATGCTGCCCACTCTTATGCTCTCTCTCTCTCTCACACACACATGCATATGCACACACATGCACACAGACGCAGGCACGCAGACATGTACAGAAACAAACACACAAACAGACTAAAGGAAGAGTAATGACTTGTTTGGTGTGCTTAATTCAATACCGGCCTCTCTGGAAGGACATTTCTAGGAAAATAAAGCTGAATGCTCCACCAATCATACGCGGCACTATAACGCGAGCGGACAATGCAGTTGTCCTTTTTTCAGGGCTTCCACAGCTGAGGATACACTGGAAATAGGGCTTCCAGGGGAGAGCTTTTTCCTAGATGATTAGTTTTTCTGAGACTGTGTGGGTTTTCCATTGAGGAGACCAGGTTTTTCTTTACTGTGGCGCAGTTGACACTGTTGGATGGAGCATAGTGCTGGGTGGTGTTCATTAGACACCAAATGGAAGAAATTGGACTAAAACAGAGAGGGACTGTCTGGACGTTTCGTTGCAAGCTCTAGTGAACACGAATGTGTCCTGGATTCATGCATTGGCCACAACACACATACTGATTGTATAGCTGTAATCCTTTTTTGTAAAAGCGTTTGAATATTCACCCTTTTATAATATTTTTATGGCAATGTTTTCACAAACAATGTCCTTAATCTGAATTTCTGATGATTCTTAGGATTCTACTAAATTTTGTTTGGCAAAAAAACAACTGAACAACAGCTTCCATGTCTGCATCTGAAAGACAATGCATTTATTTCCTCTTAATGCATTTCTCAGTATCTTAGTAGTAGTAAGTCCCTCTTCCACATGTACATACTGAATGTCATGGTTCCCCCTGGACCAGATGTGGGCAACATGGGTGTATACACTATCAGTGAGGTGAAATGGGCAGAGCATTGCAGATATTTCACTTCTATCTCCAACAAGTCTGCATCAACTTACCTGGTGAATCTCCATCAACTTAGGCCACCTAAAACAGTTTAAAAACGTAACCTTTTCACACGTAACAACAAACAGGTGTGATCATTCTACAGTGGTCCCTTTAGCGTACGCTAAAACCGGTGTCATTATAACGCTTATTTAGAACGTCCAGTTTTGATTGACACAATAGTCAGCATTTGAGGTAGCCACACTGTTTTTCCACGCAAACATTTTGCACAAACACAGTCCTTACAACGTTATGTCCTGTATGTGACCAGTTTATTTTGGGATGCAATATTCAGACATGCACAGAAGGGTCTACAGCAGGGTCTACAGTCAATCACGGATTACAAAAAGAAAACCAGTCCCGTCGCGGACCAGGATGTCTTGCTCCCAGACAGACTAAACAACTTCTTTGCTTGCTTTGAGGACAATACAGTGCCACTGACACGGCCCGCTACCAAAACCTGCAGACTCTCCTTCACTGCAGCCGACGTGAGTGAAACATTTAAACGTGTTAACCCTCGCAAGGCTGCAGGCCCAGACGGCATCCCAAGCCACGTCCTCAGAGCATGCGCAGACCAGCTGGCTGGTGTGTTTACGGACATATTCAATCAATCGTTATCCCAGTCTGTTGTTCCCACATGCTTCAAGAGGGCCACCGCTGTTCCTGTTCCCAAGAAAGCTAAGGTAACTGAGCTGAAGCGGGCAAAAAAGTTATTTAGTTTGCCTGGGAGCAAGACATCCTGGTCCGTGACTGGGCTGGTTTTCTTCTTGTAGTCCGTGATTGACTGTAGACCCTGCCACATGTCTGAGCCGTTGAATTGAGATTCTACTTTGTCTCTATACTGACGCTTAGCTTGTTTGATAGCCTTGCGGAGGGAATAGCTGCACTGTTTGTATTCGGTCATGTTACCAGTCACCTTGCCCTGATTAAAAGCAGTGGTTCGCGCTTTCAGTTTCACGCGAATGCTGCCATCAATCCACGGTTTCTGGTTAGGGAATGTTTTAATCGTTGCTATGGGAACGACATCTTCAACGCACGTTCTAATGAACTCGCACACCGAATCAGCGTATTCGTCAATGTTGTTATCTGACGCAATACGAAACATATCCCAGTCCACGTGATGGAAGCAGTCTTGGAGTGTGGAATCAGCTTGGTCGGACCAGCGTTGGACAGACCTCAGCGTGGGAGCTTCTTGTTTTAGTTTCTGTCTGTAGGCAGGGATCAGCAAAATGGAGTCGTGGTCAGCTTTTCCGAAAGGAGGGCGGGGCAGGGCCTTATATGCGTCGCGGAAGTTAGAATAACAATGATCCAAGGTTTTTCCAGCCCTGGTTGCGCAATCGATATGTTGATACAATTTAGGGAGTCTTGTTTTCAGATTACGATAGCGTCTCTCCAGTGAGCCATGTTTCTGTGAAGCAAAGAACGTTACAGTCTCTGATGTCACTCTGGAATGCTACCCTTGCTCGGATTTCATCAACCTTGTTGTCAAGAGACTGGACATTGGCGAGAAGAATGCTCGGGAGCGGTGCACGATGTGCCCGTCTCCGGAGTCTGACCAGAAGACCGCCTCGTTTCCCTCTTTTACGGAGTCGTTTTTTTGGGTCGCCGGCTGGGATCCATTCCGTTGTCCTGGTTGAAAGGCAGAACACAGGATCCGCTTCGCGAAAATCATATTCTTGGTTGTACTGATGGGGAGTTGACGCTGATCTTATATTCAGTAGTTCTTCTCGACTGTATGTAATGAAACCTAAGATGACCTGGGGTACTAATGTAAGAAATAACACGTAAAAAAACTAAAAACTGCATAGTTTCCTAGGAACACGAAGCGAGGCGGCCATCTCTGTCGGCGCCATGGCAACCAACCACTCTAGCCAATAAGTAGGGTTGTTCCGAAAGCTGTGACCTCACAACTACAACACCCAAGCTAACTGACTAACATTAGCTAGCTACTTCCATACACATAATGAGAGAACACCCCACTCTGACCATTTCTCACCCTAGCAGAGCTGGTTAGGCTTTTTTCATGTTATCCAGATTGCTCGTAACTAACTGTGCTGCTGGCAGCAATTGAATTACGCTTTGTTGCCGACGACGTTTACTGACACCGGACATATTCAACGGGTGTTGAGCGTTCAAATATGTATCAGGTATTATGTGCTCTGGCACAATAAGACAAGAGTCTTTTGTTAAGAAATGTAACTAGAGAGCTAGCTAGGTAAACAATGAATCCCAATGCATGACGTAACGTTAGTTAGCGAGCCAGTCAGCTAATGTTAGCTAGCCTGCTAACAGTACACTTTAACTTGAAATGAAAATAGTTTGTCAAAATTAGAGTGGAGTCTTTTGTTAAGACATGTAGCTAGCTAGCTAGCTAAACAATGGACCATAATCACAATGTATGACGTTACTACCCTGCATGAATCTGCAGGTAGCTAACCAACCAGGTTCTATGGCTATAACTAGTCAAGCAAATGTGTCTGAGATACAAACAATAAGATCATACACGTAACGTTAGCTAGCAATCCAGCCAGCTAACGTTAGCTAGCTAACAGTACACTTGAAATTAAACCACTTTCTGTCAAAATTAGAAACGTGTAATATCTAAACATTTTACCAGTATACATCACAGTTGGATGCGTCTCCTGTCTGATGCCATACATGGTTGCCTTATTTTGACGATGTAATCCACACTGGTGTTTTTCCCATCTCCTTTGCTATCATACCCGAATTTCACTGATTTCAAAACTCGGTCTTCCAGAAAGTGGAGAGCATACACAAAACGTTAGTTAGCGAGCCAGCCAGCTAATGTTAGCTAGCTAACAGTACACTTTAACTTGACATTAGGTTTATGCAGTTTTACTATATGATACATTTAAAAAAAAGCTGCGTTCTACACATCTAAACATACTGACCAGCTCCAATAGACAGACGCGTGCTATATGGTAGACCAATCCAAATTCATCTCTCGGCATGTCCAGCCCACTCACTCTCAGCCAATCATGGCAGGCGGGAAGGTTGCTCGCTTTTTCTGTGGCTAAACCAACTAGGTTCGTAATTTAACATTTTTTTTCGTATTTACAGATGGCATACGGGCACAAGTTCACATGTTCGAGAAGGCCAAAAAACGCACGTTGATAAAAAAAAAAAATTACGTTCAAACAGCTCTCCTGTGAAGTTGTGACTTGCGACATACGCCTAGTTTCCTGAATCGGGTCACATTTTGGAACAGTGAGTGTATTCTGACATAAAACTAGATAGAGATATATGGAACTCACATGTGAAAAGGTTAAAACAGTTAAAATACTTAAATCTTAAAAGGAAAAAAATTAATAAAATGCTGGTCTTTCAGTCTTCCACTGCTACTTGTTATGCAATGTATACATCTACTCACCTATCATTCAAAGCCATGACAACAGGATCAGTATGAGCATGTCAACTAACTGCTGATTGTGAGTTTTTCAGTTTTTTAGTCTATGGAAATACTGAGCCTGCTTTCTTTTGAACCTGCTGAATGTGCCCGATACATATTCAGAGCAGGATTGGACAGCACACACATGCTAACACATTTATTTGTTATATTGGATAATAACTTCAGAATCCAGACCAAATGGGATATACAGTGGGGCAAAAAAGTATTTAGTCAGTCACCAATTGTGCATGTTCTCCCACTTACAAAGATGAAAATTACAGGCCTCTCTCATCATAGGTACACTTCAAATATGACAGACAAAATGAGGAAAAGATTTCCAGAAAATCACATTGTAGGATTTTTTATGAATTTATTTGCAAATTATGGTGGAAAATAAGTATTTGGTCACCTACAAACAAGCAAGATTTCTGGCTCTCACAGACCTGTAACTTCTTCTTTAAGAGGCTCCTCTGTCCTCCACACGTTACCCGTATTAATGGCACCTGTTTGAACTTGTTATCAATATAAAAGACACCTGTCCACAACCTCAAACAGTCACACTCCAAACTCCACTATGGCCAAGACCAAAGAGCTGTCAAAGGACACCAGAATCAAAATTGTAGACCTGCACCAGGCTGGGAAGACTGAATCTGCAATAGGTAAGCAGCTTGGTTTGAATAAATCAACTGTGGGAGCAATTATTAGGAAATGGAAGACATACAAGACCACTGATAATCTCCCTCGATCTGGGGCTCCACACAAGATCTCACCCCGTGGGGTCAAAATGATCACGGTGAGCAAAAATCCCAGAACCACACGGGGGGACCTAGTGAATGACCTGCAGAGAGCTGGGACCAAAGTAACAAAGCCTACCATCAGTAAAACACTATGCCGCCAGGGACTCAAATCCTGCAGTGCCAGACGTGTCCCCCTGCTTAAGCTAGTACATGTCCAGGCCCGTCTGAAGTTTGCTAGAGAGCATTTGGATGATCCAGAAGAAGATTGGGAGAATGTCATATGGTCATATGAAACCAAAATATACCTTTTTGGTAAAAACTCAACTCGTCGTGTTTGGAGGACAAAGAATGCTGAGTTGCATCCAAAGAACACCATACCTACTGTGAAACATGGGGGTGGAAACATCATGCTTTGGGTTTTTCTGCAAAGGGACCAGGATGACTGATCCGTGTAAAGGAAAGAATGAATGGGGCCATGTATCGTGAGATTTTGAGTGAAAACCTCCTTCCATCAGCAAGGGCATTGAAGATGAAACGTGGCTGGGTCTTTCAGCATGACAATGATCCCAAACACACCGCCCGGGCAATGAAGGAGTGGCTTCGTAAGAAGCATTTCAAGGTCCTTGAGTGGCCTATCCAGTCTCCAGATCTCAACCCCATAGAAAATCTTTGTAGGGAGTTGAAAGTCCGTGTTGCCCAGCAACAGGCCCAAAACACCAAAATACCAGCAACAGTGTGTGAAAACCTTGTGAAGACTTACAGAATACGTTTGACCTCTGTCATTGCCAACAAATGGTATATAACAAAGTATTGAGATAAACTTTTGTTATTGACCAAATACTTATTTTCCACCATGATTTGCAAATAAATTCCTAAAAAATCCTACAATGTGATTTTCTACATTTTTTTTCTAATTTTGTCTGTCATAATTGAAGTGTACCTATGATGAAAATTACAGGCCTCTCTCATCTTTTTTAAGTGGGAGAACTTGCACAATTGGTGGCTGACTAAATACTTTTTTGCCCCACTGTATGTAGCCTCGTTTAAATGTTTCTTCTCACAGCATTAAGATGGATTGATAATTTATTATAGAATGCATGTCACATTGACGATACCTGTGGGAATCTGTAACAAGTAGATATTGGTTGAAATATTATTAAAAATCATCCAGAAAAGCTCAATCAAGCCGAGCTAAAGTATTTGATGTGATTTGATCTGATTACAATTCCATAAATCATTGGACTCTATCTACAGTATACTATTAGAATGTGTCCTATGAAAGAGTTTTGCCCTAAGATTGAAGATCTTTGGCCAGGTGTAGACTAGAGGTCGACCGATTATGATTATTCAACGCCGATACCGATACCGATTATTGGAGGACCAAAAAAAGCAGATTTTTATATATATATTTGTAATAATAATGACACTTACAACAATATAGAATGAACACTTTAATTATTAACTTAATATAATACATAAATACAAATCTATTTAGTCTCAAATAAATAATAAAACGTTCAATTTGGTTTACATAATGCAAAAACAGATTGTTGGAGAAGAAAGTAAAAGTGCAATATGTGTCATGTAAAAAAAGTAAGGTTTAAGTTCCTTGCCCAGAACATGAGAACATATGAAAGCTGGTGGTTCCTTTTAACACAAGTCTTCAATATTCCCAGTTAAGAAGTTTTAGGTTGTAGTTATTATAGGAATTATAGGACTACTTCTTTCTATACCATTTGTATTTCATATACCTTTGACTGTTGGATGTTCTTATTGGCACTTTAGTTTTGCCAGCCTAATCTCGGGAGTTGATAGGCTTGAAGTCATCTACAAGTCCATGCTAGGTAAAGCTCCGCCTTATCTCAGCTCACTGGTCACAATGGCAACACCCATCCGTAGCACGCGCTCCAGCAGGTGTATCTCACTGATCATCCCTAAAGCCAACACCTCATTTGGCCGCCTTTCGTTCCAGTACTCTGCTGCCTGTGACTGGAACGAATTGCAAAAATCGCTGAAGTTGGAGACTTTTATCTCCCTCACCAACTTCAAACATCAGCTATCTGAGCAGCTAACCGATCGCTGCAGCTGTACATAGTCTATTGGTAAATAGCCCACCCATTTTCACCTACCTCATCCCCATACTGTTTTTATTTATTTACTTTTCTGCTCTTTTGCACACCAATATCTCTACCTGTACATGACCATCTGATCATTTATCACGCCAGTGTTAATCTGCAAAATTGTAATTATTCGCCTACCTCATGCCTTTTGCACACATTGTATATAGACTCCCCCTTTGTTTTCTACTGTGTTATTGACTTGTTAATTGTTTACTCCATGTGTAACTCTGTGTTGTCTGCTCATACTGCTATGCTTTATCTTGGCCAGGTCGCAGTTGCAAATGAGAACTTGTTCTCAACTAGCCTACCTGGTTAAATAAAGGTGAAATAAAAATAAAAATAAAAATGAACAGTGCTTTGCATCCCAGCATTGCTAAGAGCTGCTGTTTGAATTAATGCTTACGAGCCTGCCTATCACCGCTCAGTCAGACTGCTCTATCAAATATCAAATCATAGACTTAATTATAATATAATAAAAAAACATAAATACGAGCCTTAGGTCATTCATATGGTCAAATCCGGAAACTATCATTTCAAAAACAAAACGTTTATTCTTTCAGTGAAATATGGAACCGTTCCGTATTTTATCGAACGGGTGGCATCCATAAGTCTAAATATTGCTGTTACATTGCAAAACCTTCAATGTTATGCCATAATTACGTAAAATTCGGGCAAATTAATTACGGTCTTTGTTAGGAAGAAATGGTCTTCACACAGTTCGCAACGAGCCAGGTGGCCCAAACTGCTGCATATACCCTGACTCTGCTTGCAAAGAACACAAGAGAAGTGACACAATTTCCCTAGTTAATATTGCTTGCTAACATGAATTTATTCTAACTAAATATGTAGGTTTAAAAATATATACTTGTGTATTGATTTTAAGAAAGGCATTGATGTTTATGGTTAGATACACGTTGGTGCAACGACAGTCCTTTTTTGCACATTGGTGTACCGTCAGTGCTTTTTTTCACGAATGCGCTTGTTAAATCATCACCCGTTTGGCGAAGTAGCCTGTGATTCGATGATAAATTAACAGGCACCGCATTGATTATTTGCAATGCAGGACAAGCTAGTTAAACTAGTAATATCATCAACCGTGTTTAGTTAACTAGTGATTATGTTAAGGTTGATTGTTTTTTATGAGATAAGTTTAATGCTAGCTAGCAACTTACCTTGGCTCCTTGCTGCACTCGCGTAACAGTTGGTCAGCCTGCCACGCAGTCTCTTCGTGGAGACTCATGCAATGTAATCGGCCATAATCGGCGTCCAAAAATGCCGATTACCGATTGTTATGAAAACATGAAATCGGCTCTAACTAATCGGTCATGCCGATTAATTCGGTCGACCTCTAGTGTAGACATTCAAAAGACACTTCTATGGGATTCAATCATGATTGGATCTGGCTGATGATGTGATTTAAAATAGTATCTGATTACAATTCCATTAAACATTGGACTCTATCCACAGTCTACTATTGGAATGTGTCCTGTGAGAGAGTTTTGCCCTAAATGAATGAGATTGAAGGTCTTTGACCAGGTGTAGATGTTCAAAAGGCACTTCTTTGTGATCCAATCATGATTGGATCTGGCTGAGTTCCCTTAGAGGTGGACTAAAAATATTTTTGTCTGTGTTGTCGCCAAATGTAAAAATACATTGGTTGTTTATTGCCACAATGGGAAATCCAATCAAAAAATGTGATGACCTATTTCAATGCCATGCCAGTGATTCCTGGATGATACATTATATTTCCATCACATCAAGAGTGACTTAGAAGGGTTAAGTGCCTTGCTTAAGGGCACATCAACATATTCTTCACCTAGTCAGCTCAGGATTCAAACCAGCAACCTTTCAGTTACTGGCCCCACGCCCTTAACTGCTATGCCACCTGCCGCCGTAGATGATTGGATTAGTTCTATGGTTCAAAGGGTTTTCATAGATTGCATCCAAACCCATTTTCTACTAAATACTGTATATACACTGAGTATACAAAACATTAAGGAACCCTGCTCTTTCCATGACATAGACTGATCAGGTGAATCCAGGTGAAAGCTATGACCCCTGATTGAAGTCGGTTGTTAAATCCAAAGTCTTGAGAGACTTGAAACATGGATTGTGTATGTGTGCCATTCAGAGGGTGAATGGGCAAAACAATAGAGGACCACCGGGTTGACGTTCACTCTCTATGCTAGCTATCATTGTATTTTTGGCAGGTTTTTTTCCCAGGAAAATTCATCATCAACATGATTACCTTTTCCAATGGAACATATTTATTCCTGAAGGGTTTCACACACAAATGTCATATAAAACCACAGTGGAGGCACTAGTTATTTTGATTGTATGGGAAATGCAAAACAGTCACAGAACACCCTGTGCTGTAATGTAAAGCCCCTACAGGGCTGCGCACTCATCTTTGTATTGAAACAACGGATACATGCTCCTTCCCTTGATGAATGACAGTCTACCGTTTATATCACTTGAATTGATGATGGATTTTAAAAATAAATTCAGACGGAATTGAGATCGTTCCATAGTGTTAAGTAATGTCCGTATCAGAATATGAATGTCGACATAAGCCCTCAGATAAACAGTAAAACTGGAAGCAGCTTTTTTATTGGCCTGCAGGTCCCAGATCTGTTGATATCATCTCAACTACTTGTCATGCTAAACATGATAACACAAACAGATCTGTGACCAGGCCAGCTTTTCATTTGCTTCCTGCTATCTTCCATGACCACACGGAGGAGAAAGAGACGGAGAGGGCTTTTCCGATGCGGGCAAGGAAAAGCCCCTAAAATTTTCCAGAAACATCCAAAGTGTGTCAATCAGGGTTGGGCTGGCTGTGAGGTGTGCAACTGCTGTGTGTGTGTGTGCATGCAGCTGAGCATGTGTCTCCACTGTCTTGACAGTTACCTTTCCTGACAGAGAGAGAGAGAGAGAGAGAGAAAAGAAGAAGAGAAAGGAGAGAAAGAAAATACCCCAACATCAAGTACACAGTGATTGTTTCATTTATCCCAGGAGTAACCCTATTGTAAAAAAAAAAAACGAAACAAAAAAACGCAATTTCAGCGTTTTTTTTTAGATGTGTGTGTGAAGGTTTTGAGAGAGCGGGCAAGGGAGGGATACCCCTATTGCATAAACCAAACATTTCTACTCAGCAAAAGGGAGGATTTGATGTGTGATTGTTGTGTATGCAGAAAGAGGGATTGCCCCTACAGCTGCAAAACCACTGCAGCTATATCAACTGTGAGGTGTGAAGGGTACCCTGCCTGGCTCTTCATTTGCAGTGAGAAAGAGTAATACACCTTCAACTGCACAGGATGGCTGTTTTGAAAAAGCACCCAGTGATTCTCTCAGTACAGTATATCCAACCCCCTCTCTATTCAGCAACTGAAAGCCTTACGTATCGTATGTCTGAGAATACGCCTTATTCTCCATAGTGGTTGCCCTAGTAACACCCACAGCTTTGCTTGTTCTGTACATGTAGCATACCATCTTGCATCCCACTGTTGGCTTGCCACTGAAGCTAAGTAGGGTTCTTCCTGGATGGGAGACCAGATGCTGCCAGAAGTGGTGTTGGATGGCCAGTAGGAGGCACTCTTTCCTCTAATCTAAAAAAAAGATCCCATTGCTGTCTTTCAGATGGGACATTAAACAGGTGTCCTTACTTGCTGTGGTCACCAAAGATCCCATGGCACTTATTGTAAGAGTAGGGGTGTTAACCCTTGTCTCTTGGCTAAATCCCATCATCCCCAGCTTCCAATTGGCTCATTCCTCTCTGCTGTAACTATTCCTTGGGTTGTTGCTGTAAATGAGAATGTGTTCTCAGTCAACTTACCTGGTAAAATAAGGTTTAAAAAGACATGCGAGAGAGGCCAGTAGCCTTATATATGGGTTGAAAATGACACATCTGGGCACTGGTAAGTGTCTAAATTGGAATGCAGTACCTTAACATGTTAAAAATGGCAGGCCCTGTGTTTCACAGCACTGTATGGGTTTTGACTGACAGCCGTTCTGAATTTGAGCACCACACGCAACAAGAAGTTGCCCCCATCCCTCATGCTAATTGAGCAACTTTATCAAAATATTGGTTGTCTGAGCGAGGGAAATGCTGTAAATTAAGAGGACTCAATGTATTTTGAAAGATGAGATGTTGAGGAGTATAATAAATACCGCTTCGATGACATAAAAGCAAGCCAAACACCAGTCCAAATGTGCACTTCACATTTCCAAATCATAAAACTCATGTAATATACAGTGTCAACGTTCATGAAGACTATGGTTGTTGTACAGTTACCAGATGACATGGTGTCATACCCTGGGTTGTTCTGAACAGAATGAGCCTGGTTGATGTACAGTTACCAGATGACATGATGTCATACCCTGGGTTGTTCTGAACAGAATGAGCCTATGTTTGTCTATTGTGAATTAAATTCACTGTGAAACACGCACCTGAGTGCATGCATAACTCCTTTCTACACCAAAATTACAGTCTGTTGCCCTGTGAAAAGCCCAGAACTGTAAGATTGTAATTTATAACTTAGCTAGTCATGTTGGAAATAGAACAAACTTTCAAATGATGCCCATCTTACCCAGATTACGATTTATAATGGACCGATTTTGAATTGCGTAAACAAAATCAGTAGTGTTGTGATGACGGGGATGCTGGGATGTGTTCCAAACAAACAACTACAAGTGTCTTGTTCTAGTTCCTCTACAGCACAGCTAGGGGAGCTCAAAACAAGCACCTTACAGTTGGAGACTCTTCTTTGAGTCACTTTGGAGAGGTGGGTAGCCACTTGGAGACACAAATTAGTCTTCTCACTCAAACACTGTAGCACTTTTCAGGAATATTCTTATCACGTTACTGAAAGTATCGAGTATTTTCAGATTTCGTTATCAACAAATGCGGCAAAAAGTACAGTAAATGTAAAATGCACATAAAATCAACAGTGTAATGTTTGGATTCTGTTTTGTGTCAGCTGGACTGTTGTTTCCTCAACTTCGGTTTAATAATTTCCCCATCATTTCTGAACAGTTCCCTTTCAATTGCTACCATGCTTATGTGTGTGCTTTTCATATTTCTTCTGTAAGAAACATTTCAATGCAGTCCTAGCCACATAGGCCAATTCCCACAAGTATAAAGGGTTAACCTAACATTTCACGGCCACACATGTAGCAGCGTATGCGAATGTCTGCCATCAATTGGCTATCGTGAATAATGCATTGAATATTCAGTCTGAGGACCTACGAAGGCTTGCATAATAGATAGGAGCAGATTTCTTCAGCTCCACTTCTACAGAAGGACTGAAGTGCTCCAATTCTGCCATGATGAGAAAGAATGCCTGTGGCTTCGATCTCATATTTAGTAAGGCATTTAAAGGGATCACAAATTACAGAAATACAAGTGGCCAGGTAAACAAAAACAAAGCCTGGATTGCTGTCTTACCTTGTTCATAGACTCCTGACAGGGTAAGGGAACCAATATGTCATTTTGTAATTTGGGTGAACCATCCATTTAAGCCTATCTTGCATTGTTCTCAGGGTAGCTGATGGATTTGCATTTCAGCTATGGTTTTGCTGGTTTTCTCTGTTTTTTTTTTATCAAACTGGTGTCACTTTGGAAATAGTGGGGAAATGAGTCCCTGGGCTACAGTATACAGTGCCTTTGGAAAGTATTCAGACCAGTTGTCTTTCTCTACGTTTTGTTACGTTACAGCCTTATTCTAAAATTGATTAATAAAAAACATTCCCCTCATCAATCTACACACAGTACCCCATAATGACTAAGCAAAAACAGGTTTTTAGAAATGTTTTCAAATTTACTAAAAATATAAAACTGTAATATCACATTTACATAAGTATTCAGACCCTTATTCAGTACTTTGTTAAAGCACCTTTGGAAGCGATTACAGCCTCGAGTCTTCTTGGGTATCACGCTACAAGCTTGGCACCTGTATTTGGGGAGTTTCTCCCATTATTCTCTGCAGATCCTCTCAAACTCTTTCAGGTTGGATGGGGAGCGTTGCTGCACAGCTATTTTCAGGTCTCTCCAGAGATGGTCATTCGGGTTCAAGTCCGGACTCTGTCTGGTTCACTCAAGGACATTCAGAGACATTCACAAACTCCTGTGTTGTCTTGGCTGTGTGTTTAGGGTTGTTGTCCTGTTGGAAGGTGAACCTTTGCCCTAGTCTGAGTTCCTGAGTACTCTGGAACAGGTTTTCATTAAGGATCTCTCTGTACTTTGCTCCATTCATCTTTCCCTTGATCCTGACTAATCTCCCAGTACCTGCCGCTGAAAAACATCCCCATAGCATGATGCTGCCAACACCATGCTTCACCGTAGGGATGGTGCCAGGTTTCCTCCAGACGTGGCGCTTGGCAGTCAGGCCAAAGAGTTCAATCTTGGTTTCATCAGACCAGAGAATCTTGTTTCTCATGGTCTGAGAGTCATTAGGTGTCTTTTGGCAAACTCCAAGTGTGCTGTCATGTGCCTTTTACTGAGGAGTGGTTTCCGTCTGGCCATTGTACCATAAAGGCCTGATTGGTGGAGTGCTGCAGAGATGGTTGTCCTTCTGGAAGGTTCTCCCACCTCCACAGGGAAATTCTGGAGCTCACCTCCCTGACCAAGGCCCTTTGCCCCCGATTGCTCAGTTTAACTGAGTGGCCAACGAGTCTTGGTGGTTCCAAACTTCTTTAATTTAAGAATGATGGAGGCCACTGTGTTCTTGGGGACCTTCAATACTGCAGAAATATTTTGGTACCATTCCCCAGATTTGTGCCTCGACATAATCCTGTCTTGGAGCTCTACGGACAATTTCTTAGACCTCATGGCTTGGTTTTTGTTTTGACATGCACTGTCAACTGTGGGACCTTATGAAGACAGGTGTGTGCCTTTCCAAATCATGTCCAATCAACAGTTGGACTCCAATCAAATTGAAGAAACATCTCAAGGATGATTAATGGAAACAGGATGCACCTGAGCTCAATTTTGAGTGTCATAGTAAAGGATCTGAATAGTTATGTAAATAAGGTATTACAGGTTTGTATTTTTAATAGATTTAAAAAAATATATATTTCTGTTGTATTTTATACATTTTATACATTTGCAAATATTTCTAAACACCGGTTTTCACTTTATCATTATGGGGTATTGTGTGTAGATTCATTAGGAAAACATATATTTTATCAATTTTAGAATGAAGCTGTAAAGTAGCAAAATGTGGAAAAAGTCAAGGGGTCTTAGTACTTTCTGAAGGCACTGTATATCCTTGCTCCTTACACATAAACGCAAACGCAGACAAAATCAAGGACATTAAATGTAAAACTGTAACATTTTAGTAATTTGTGACCGATCACTTTGATTCAGTCTTATGTAGCAAAATTAGAAATTGTGTTTTTACATTGGATTGGATAAATGCAGAGACACAGAGCTACAAAATGGTATATCATACACTGCATTTGTGTAATTCTGCTTCGAAAGTTGATCAACTTGTAAACCTCACTTTTGAGAAAATTGCCTTTGTATGTTTTGTCTACACCCATTCAGCATCGTTCACATCCTCTTAAGCTTTAGCCCCACCCATCTCTTTAAGGGTTGATCCACGCGTTCTGTACTAGAAACAGCAGTCAAGCACCCAAGCTAACTGGCTAACTTGCTAGCTACTTCCAGACACAAATGAGTTAACAGCTCACTCTGACCATTTTACTCGCCCAAGCATAGCTGGTTAGGCTGTTTTTATGTTATCCTCAGCATTGGTGACTGCAACTGTGCTGTCAGATTGTCCTTTCGTAAATTCAGCGCACATTAAACGCTCTGGCCGATGAGAAGGGTTGATCTGAGCATTCTGACCTCACAACGGCAGTCAAGCACCCAAGCTAACTGGCTAACATTGGCTAGCTTGCTAGCTATTTCCAGACACAAATGAGAGAACACCCCACTCTGACCAGTTTACTCGCCCTAGCAGAGCTGGTTAGGTAGTTTTCATGTTAACCAGAGAGTTGGTGACTGTAACTGTGCTGCTGGCAACAATTTAATTACGCTTTTTTGCCGATGTTTACTGACACCGGCCTTATTCAATGGGGTTGAGTGTTCATAAATTCATCAGTTATTCTGTGCTCTGGCACACTCAGACGAGAGTGCACTCAAATCGGAGTAGATTGCCAGACTAAATTTAGGAACCCAAAATGGTTACTTGCATAGTGGAGTCTTTTGTTAAGACATGTAGCTAGCTAAACAATGGACCATAATCCCAACTTGTGACATTACTACCCTGCATGAATCTGCAGGTAGCTAACCAACCAGGTGCAATGTTAGCTAGCTAACATTAGGCTATAACTAGCTAAGCAAATGGCTCTGAGATACGAATAATACGATCATACACGTAACGTTAGCTAGCAAGCCAGCCAGCTAATGTTAGCTAGCTAGCTAACAGTGCACTTTAGCTTGAATTGAAAATGAATTAGAAATGTGTAATATCTGAAAATACACCTAGCTAGACTATCTTAAATCTTATACATCATTGTTGGACGCTTCTCCCTGTCACAGATGCCATGGTTGCCCTTAGTTTGAAGATGTAATCCGGAGACAGATGTTTTCTCCATCTCCTTATCTATCATACTCTGATTCCACTGATTTCAAAACTCGGTCCCCCAGAAAGTGAAGAGCAGTTCTACTAAGCAATATATTTTTTCAAAAGCCACGTTAGACAGGATTACCTACACATATTAACCAGCTCAAATAGACAGAAGCGTGCTATATGGCAGACCAATCCGAACTCATCTCTCTGCATGTCCAGCCCATTCATTATCTCAGCCAATCATGGCTAGCGGGAAGGTTGCCACCTTTTTCTGTGGCTAAACCAACTAGGCTCGTAATTTAACAATTGTATTCATATTTACAGATGGCATTCAAGTTTGATATTAAGGCACAGGAAAGTTCACATATTCCAGAAGGCATTTCTGGCAAAAAAAGATTACGTTCAAAGGGCTCTCCTGTGAAGTAGTGACCCGCGACATATGCCTAGTTTCCTGAAACGGGTCACATTTAGCAGACACTCTTATCCAGAGTGACTTACAGTTAAGTGCCTTCCTCAAGGCGACCATTTGGGTTCTGGCCCAATGCTCTTAACCACTAGTCTACCTGCTGCCCCAGGACGCACACACACACATGCTCTCACAGTTGTGCACACGCCTCTGCACACTGTGTGCTAGCGCAGCGAGCTCTCAGCTCTGTCTCCATTTTAATTATTACAAATCGGCCTCTGCTGAACTGTCTTAGGAATCAATCTCACTCTCTGAGATTGTTTTAAACGCTGCTGATCAAAGTCTTTAATTGATTGGAGGAGGCCATCTTAGTGTGTCTGCCTGCTTGTTCTCACTCAAGGGGATTGTGCTCTCATTAAAAATCCATGTGAAAGTGTGTGTGTGTGTGTGTGTGTGTGTGTGTGTGTGTGTGTGTGTGTGAGTGTGGTCCATGGGGATGTGTGAAACTTACTCGTCAGCCTGAAGTGTCCCCACATCAGCCTGAAGTGTCCCCAGCAAATAGCTACCTTTTTGCGTGGCGGCGCTGACTGTTAAGACGCTTCATGAGGTCACATGTGCTAGCAAAGCAGAGGTCCAAAGTCCACGCCAGGTATGGGCCAAATTGGAAGGAAGTGGTACTAACTAAGCAAGCATCACTATGTCCTTTACTTGTGCTGTCCTATGAAGTCTTCATAAATGTAGATATCAATTCATGACATCTGAAAATCCTGTGGTCTCTATGCTGCCTCAGCGTCAGTATCCCATACTCTTCAGTCAGAGAGAGAGGGCGATGTCAGGAGTTTTTGTCAATTGCTTTGGTGCTATTTTCACAAGTAAGTGGTGAATTTTCAAAACTCCAAACTGGTAAAACTTGTAACGCCCAAGTATTATATTCAAAACCTTTTATTGTGCATTCATTTTGTTTGGAGACATTTTTCACCACAAAACCATTGATCCAAAAACTGTGAAATATCTTGAGAACATTATTTGAATCACCAAGCCGCAACATGATATCTGTTTTTACAACCAGTTAATCCAATAACATTGCCCTTTGAATGTAACATGCTACAGTACTGTAAATTACAGTACATGACACTGTTTTCACATTAGGCAAAACACTTGCACTACCCATCAAAATGTAACATCAAATTTCCGTCATTTCTATCCCATGTGTGATCAATCAATCAATCAATCAATCAATCAAATGTATTTATGAAGCCCTTTTTACATCAGCTGATGCTGCAAAGTGCTTATGCAGAGACCCAGCACCCCCCAAAAAAAAGTGCAAGCAATGCAGTTGTAGAAGCACAGTGGCGAGGAAAAACTCCCTGTAAAGGCAGGAACCAAGGAAGAAACCTAGAGAGGAACCAGGCTCTGAGGGGTGACCAGTCCTCTACTGGCTGTACTGGGTAGAGAGGAACCAGGCTCTGAGGGGTGACCAGTCCTCTACTGGCTGTACTGGGTAGAGAGGAACCAGGCTCTGAGGGGTGACCAGTCCTCTACTGGCTGTACTGGGTAGAGAGGAATCAGGCTCTGAGGGGTGACCAGTCCTCTACTGGCTGTACTGGGTAGAGAGGAACCAGGCTCTGAGGGGTGAACAGTCCTCTACTGACTGTACTGGGTAGAGAGGAACCAGGCTCTGAGGGGTGACCAGTCCTCTACTGGCTGTACTGGGTAGAGAGGAACCAGGCTCTGAGGGTTGACCAGTTCTCTACTGACTGTACTGGGTAGAGAGGAACCAGGCTCTGAGGGGTGACCAGTCCTCTACTGACTGTACTGGGTAGAGAGGAATCAGGCTCTGAGGGGTGACCAGTCCTCTATTGGCTGTACTGGGTAGAGAGGAACCAGGCTCTGAGGGGTGACCAGTCCTCTACTGACTGTACTGGGTAGAGAGGTTAAGAGAACACGACCATTAAGGCCAGATTGTTTATCAAGATGTTCAAACGTTCATGGATTACATGTTGTTTTTTCTTCAACTTTATTTAACCAGGTAGGCCAGTTAAGAACAACTGACCTGGCCAATATAAAGCAAAGCAGTGCGACATAACAACAACACAGAGTTACACATGGGATAAACAAACATACAGTCAATAACACAATAGAAAAATCTATGTACAGTGTGTGCAGATGTAGTAAGGCTAGGGAGGTAAGGCAATAAATAGGCCATAGTGGCGAAATAATTGCAATCTAGCATTAACACTAAGTGATAGATATGCAGATGATGATGTGCAAGTCGGGGATACTGAGGTGCAAAAGAGCAAAAATGACAATATGGGGATGAGGTAGTTGGGGGGGCTATTTACAGATGGACTGTGTACAGGTACAGTGATCGGTAAGCTGCTCTGACTGCTGATGCTTAAAGTTAGTGAGGGAGATATGTCTCCAGCTTCAGTGATTTTTGCGATTTGTTCCAGTCATTGGCAGCAAAGAACTGGAAGGAAAGGAGGCCAAAGGAGGTGTTGGCTTTGGGGATGACCAGTGAAATATACCTGCTGGAGCGCGTGCTGCGTATATTGGTTCCTGACTTCCCTGAAAAGTTGCATATCGCGGGGGATATTCAATGCTAATGCATTATGACACAGAATGTTTTGTGATGGTCAAGGGCAATCAAGTCTGGATTGAACCAAGGGCTATATCTGTTCTTATTTCCACATTTTTTGAATGGGACATGCTTATTGAAGATGGTGAGGAAGGCACTTTTAAAGAACAACCAGGCATCCTCTGCTGACAGGATGAGGTCAATATCCTTCCAGGAGACCCGGGCCAGGTCGATTAGAAAGGCCTGCTCGCTGAAGTGTTTTAGGGAGCGTTTGACAGTAATGAGGGGTGGTCGCATGACTGCGGTCCCATTACGGACGCAGGCAATGTGGCAGTGATCACTGAGATCCTGGTTGAAGACAGCAGAGGTATATTTAGAGGGCAAGTTGGTCAGGATGATATCTATGAGAGTGTCCATGGTTACGGATTTAGGGTTGTACCTGGTAGGTTCCTTGATAATTTGTGTGAGATTGAGGGCATCTAGCTTAGATTTTAGGACGGTCGTGGTGTTAAGTCTGTCCCAATTTAGGTCACCTAACAGTATGAACTCTGAAGATGGATGGGGGGCAATCACTTCACTCGAACTGTTTGGGCACAGACCTGGATAGTATGACAGAACTCTTCAGGCTATCTCTGCAGTAGATTAAAACACCGCCCCCTTTGGCAGTTCTATCTTGATGGAAAATATTGAAGTTGGGGATGGAAATTTCTTAATTTTTGGTGGCCTTCCTAAGCCAGGATTCAGACAGGAGGACGTAAAGGCTGGTGGAGTGTGCTAAAGCAGTGAATAAAACACATTTAGGGATGAGGCTTCTGATGTTAACATGGATGAAACCAAGGCTTTTACGGTTACAGAAGTCAACAAATGATAGTGCCTGAGGAATGGGTGTGGTACTGTGGGCTACAGGGCCTGGGTTAACCTCTACATCACCAGAGGAACAGAGGAGGAGTAGGATAAAGGTACGGCTAAAGGCTAAAATAACTGGTTGTGTAGTGCGTTGGGAACAGAGAATAAAACCACATCGGACGATTACGTCGGCAGACCAATCGTGACGGATCGGCTGGGCTCCGTGTCGGCAATAAAGGGTCCAGGCCAATTGGCAAAAGAGATATTGTATTCCACGGATTAGCGGGTATACCTCTTCGGCTAGCCGGGAGATGGGCCTAGCTTGAGGATAGCTCAATGCTAACTGGTGCTTGCTTCGGGAAAGAGGCATTAGCCAGCGGTATCCACTCGGTTGCAGCTAGCTAGCTGAGATGATCCGGTGTAATGGCACAGAGTAGCAGGAATCCGGTGATGTGGTGGAGAAAAGCAGTCCGACATGCTCTGGGTTGATATCGCGCTGTGCAGACTGGCAGGTATTGACCAAGCTAAAGCTGGCTGGTGTCCAAGCTAAAGGTGAAGACCGCTAGCCGTGGCTAACAGTGACTACTATCTAGTTAGCTGGTTAGCCTCTGATGGAGGTTATAATGTATAAAAATAGCAGATCCGTACCACATTGGGTGAGGTGGCTTGCAGTAAAGTATATTTAGATCGTATGTGGAAAGTGAGATTAAAATATATATGAAAAAAATTATGGTAATCATACACCTTCCACCTGTATTGTAATCATGTATTGTATTTTACACTGTTGTAGTGGTTGTGTGTGGCACTAGCAATACCAGAGTTGTGGGTTCGATTCCCACTGGGGTCACATACAAAAATGTGTGGACTCGAAGTTGTCACTTTGGATAAAAGCACCTAATATGCATTGGCAATTCTACCTTTTTTACACACACACACACACACACACACACACACACACACACACACACACACACACACACACACACACACACACACACACACACACACACACACACACACACACACACACACACACACACACACAGGGCTCATGTGATTATTCATCTCCTCAGGGCTTAGTGAGAATCAAATCTGGCCTGATAGCTGTCTCTATGATAAGGCTAATGTGGAAGGCATTAGGCCCTTGGGTAGACCACACACACACACCCACACACACAGGAGGCACACATCCACACATACAGGTGAAACACACATACAGGCAGCACACACACACACACACACATGCTAAGGTGTTGTACATAGATGAGTGCATTATGTTAATTTATGTGGAAAATGTGCATGTATAAAGAGTTCACGGCAAGACCTCCCAATGTGGTGGGTGGAAGCAGCTCTTAAAAGCGTACTACCTGTTCCAATACCAACATCTCACTCAAACATCCACGTTTAACTACAGGAGCTAAGACAATTGTTTCAGTTAAATTATTCTGATTTGAAAATGACTTGAACATCCGCTTGAACTCTTATCTGTAATTATGAATGATAAAATAGACTTTAAACCAGAGTACTCCCGCTGCTCTATTAAGACAGTATAGGCCATATTATCCCAGAATTTTACATGACAACCCTTTGAGGAATTTACAGTGCAACATGAGCCATGATTTCCCCTCACAGAGAAGATAACTGAAGAGGGTGCTGTTGAGTTTGCTATCATATTAATTTAATCACATTTGATTGGGCCGATTTCTGCGTAAGGCATGGCTTATATGCAGTACATTTTAGCTACATGATTTGCCTCTGAACATTCACAATGGTCATTAAACAGTCATAAAGAGTTAGGTACTTTGTTTTATGGAATGGTTTTCAAACCAGACACAAACAGTGGATTATGAAACAATATATTCAAACAATTTCCACATAAGAATGGTTTGGTTGCTCTTTACTCTGTGATCCTTTACCTCTCTTCTCTACATTTACAGTATATGACAGTTCATATAGAGATTTGAATATTTGCTCTATGCCTATGTATATATGAAGTGTTTATTTGGTGCAGCATTTGTGTGGTAGAGTCCTCTTCTCTCTCCTTTGGTTGAAGGTATGAATTATCTTGAGCTGGTCTAACTACTTGTATACTGTTGCTAACCTCTCTCTCTCTTTTTCTCTCCCTGCTTCCCTCTCTCTGTGTGTGTGTTTCAGATCCCCAGCTCAAGGGTATAGTGACCAGGTTATATTGCAGGCAGGGATACTACTTGCAAATGAACCCAGATGGTTCTCTCGATGGGACCAAGGATGACAGCAGTAACTCCTGTGAGTATACAGTCTCTTCATATATCCTGCTATAGCAGTGGATCCCAACCAGGGGTACTAGGACCCCTGGAGGTACTTGGCCTATCCACAGGGGATACTTGAGAAGACTCATGAGACCTACTGGTAAAATGCACATGAGGGCGTACATCAGGGGTACTCCGGGCGGAGCAAAAATCAGTTGGTGGTACAGCAACCGAAAAAGGTTGGGAACCACTGCTACAGGGTCAACAAGTTGTCAAATTGCATACATTCGTGTGAAACTGTTTAGTATGCATGGTCAATACTCCATTCTAAGTAGTATGCAAGTCTAGATATTATGCAAGTCTAGATACCACATCTACTGTGGTGTCTCATAATCGGCAAATGAAGATTTTTTTTATATATATATGATGTATGATTTAAGATAAATAATGGTCAATTGTTTACACATGGTTGAGGTTGATAAATCTATAATTTTATCTGTCAATGATGACAATCTATAAAATCTAAATGCTGAGCTTGTCAACACATTGATTTAGTCTCCCAACCTCACCTGTATTATATAGAAAGCAGATGGGTTCTTCTCTCTGAGATGGAAAGTGGTCCAAGAAACAGTGGGCTAGCTCGAGAGAAGAGAGTATTCTTAGCTCTTCGCTGGCACAGCTTCCTTAGTGCTCCAGGCTAGCTGGTTAATTTGATTTCAGTATGTGGCGCTAACTCTAGCTTGACACTGCTTTGTCTCTGTGTCTGTCACTAGGAGCAGAGATGACACGTGTCGCTTCCATAGACCAATAGAACCTTGTTTATGGATATACTGTACAAGGGGCACCTACACATACACACATGCACACATGATAGAGTTCATAAATAATATGGAATGAAATATAATTAAATACATGAATATGTTATGTTACTAAAGCAATGATTGTAAGATCAATAGTCAGTTGGACCAAAGAATCCATCCATATTTTATGTAATTAATTAAGAAACAGTATAAACTATTCATGGGTTTCACAGTCATGCCATTGTTATGAACGTTCACTGAGGACTGAGGGCCAACTTTTCTAAACAGGTGTTAATGACGATGTTGTCTAAATTACACTACTTTGTCTTAGAAATATGATGACATTGCTAAAATAGGCAAATAATTTGTGGAGAAACAACTTTGTCATCATTAACATGTCATCAGATTTACTTTAGATAGATGGCAATGTTGTCATTGACTAGCAAAGTTAGTCAAAAATACCTAGCAATGCTAATGTCAGTTAGCTAAAACGCCATTGCTCTCCCTTCACAATGTAGCTAGCTATGTTACGACATCTAGTCAATATGATGACATCACAATGATGACAAAAGGTTTTCCTACTAATTATTTGCCTCCTTTAGAAATGTCATTGATTTTCCAAGTCACCGAAATTCACTTCATCAGCACCAATTGATAATTCATTGAGTAAAACGTTCAGTTCGACCTCTTTCAAAATGTAGTGACAGGAACAACATTTGCACAACACAGTATCAGCCAAAATCCCTATTCCATATTTGCTCAATGCCTCTAAAAACCCAGTGTCCATCCATACATTGCCTTCGGAAAGTATTTAGACACCTTGACTTTTTTCACATTTTGTTACGTTACAGCTTTACTCTAAATTGATTATATATTTTTTTAAATCCTCAGCAATCTACACACAATACCCCATAATGATGAAGTGAAAACAGGTTTTTACAAGTGTTTGCAAATGTATAAAAAACAACAGAAATACCTTATTTACTTAAGCATTCAGACCCTTTGCTATGAGACTCAATTGAGTTCAGGGGCACCCTATTTCCATTGATCATCCTTAAGATGTTTCAACAATTTTATTGGAGTCTACCTGTGGTAAATTCAATTGATTGGACATGATTTGGAAAGGCACACACCTGTCTATATAAGGTCCCACAGTTGACAGTGCATGTCAGAGCAAAAACCAAACCATTAGGTTTGACAGGATTGTGTCGAGGCACAGATCTGAGGAAGGGTACCAAAACATTTCTGCAGCATTGAAGGTCGCCAAGAACACAGTGGCCTCCATCATTCTTAAATGGAAGAAGTTTGGAACCACCAAGACTCTTCCTAGTACTGAGTAAAGGGTCTGAATACTTATGTAAATGTGATATTTCAGTTTTTAAAATTTCTAAAAACCTGTTAAGGTATTGTGTGTAGATTGATGAGGGGAATAAAACCATTGAATATTTTTCAGAATTAGCCTGTAACATAACAAAATGTGGAAAAAGTCTAGGGGTCTGAATAATTTCAGAAGGCACTGTACGTCTCACATCCCTCACTCTGCTCTACCTACTGTACATCCACACCAATACCAATTACCTCAAATGGTCAGGAGAGCTTATGCATCTAAATCAGCCATACACACACTGGCTTGTATCCCAAATGGCACCCTATTCCCTATACATTGGTACAACCTATAGGGCTCTACACAAAACTAGTGTACTATGTTGGGAATAGGGTGCCATTTGGGATGCGACTGCTTAGTGTCGCCGCCAAGACTAGCCCTGTTATTTCTCAATCAGTACAAACAAAATGGCCATTACCTAACAGGGCCAAAGTGTGTTCTACGGCCAAAAAGAACCTATTAAATCAGCCACGCTCCTATGGTGGCTCCAGTTTTTCCAGTGCTACTTCCCAGGTCCATCAATGTTGCAAAATTATACTTTAGTTTCATTGTTTGCTAGCTGGTTAGCTAGGTCTTAGTGCTGAGTGATTAAGCAAAATGCCTTTATTTTGGGGGGGTTCAGTTACTTGAATTCCATGTATTTATTTTTTTGTGAGCTCAACACTTCTTTTCTCTAAATAGAATCCATTGCGCCTGTTCTTTCTGGCCATGGAGATAGGCGGATACACACACAGACCATATGAGACCTCATGCGAGAGGAATGACACAACACAACAACGTGAGGGAAAGAGACAGTGAGGTAGCTCTACCTGATTGATGGTTGAAGTAGTTGGTAATAAGCAGTCTACTTTGAAGAACTAGTAAAATGATTTTGGCAGCCAGCTAGCTACTACTAGCCTAGTTAATTAGGATGACTCATTCAATGGGGAGCACAGCGATAAAGTAAGATGGTTGTCTGGGTGGCTGGATGCTACTACCTGAGCAGAGATGAGATGATGACTTAAGGAATGACAATAATGAAGTCATAAAAAAATAGAAGTTATACACAGCTGAAATATATTATTAAAGTAAAGTAATTAGCGTGCTTAAATGATGGTTAATAAATGATAAGCAGTAATGGGAATTCACCACCATCATGGGGCTCTTGTGAATTGTTTTATTCTGTGTTGTTACAGCATTCAACCCACTGTCAGTGTCAGGAAAAAGACAGGTGATGGCTGAGGAAAGTTATGTTAATTAGCTAAATGCGTGTTAATTAGCTTAGTTAGCTAAATTATGAATATAAAGTTCATCTGGTGTCGACATCAGGATAGGATTTGAGACCACTAGTTACCTCCAAAAGTAGTTAATAGCATTGACTGCATGCTGACAGTGCTTTCAGAGCCATCCAGTGGCTAGCCACACTACAAACGTAATTTGACCAGGTTTCTGTAAAGCAATTGTAATGACAGTCCACCACAACATATCCAAGAGTCTCCTGATCAGCAAGGGGTAGTCTGTGTGTAATTTAATTCTGTATTGTTTATTTATTTTTAATTAAACAATATATCTATTTCACCTTTATTTAACCAGGTAGGCTAGTTGAGAACACCTTTATTTAACCAGGTAGGCTAGTAGAGAACACCTTTATTTAACCAGGTAGGCTAGTTGAGAACACCTTTATTTAACCAGGTAGGCTAGTGGAGAACACCTTTATTTAACCAGGTAGGCTAGTTGAGAACACCTTTATTTAACCAGGTAGGCTAGTTGAGAACACCTTTATTTAACCAGGTAGGCTAGTTGAGAACACCTTTATTTAACCAGGTAGGCTAGTTGAGAACACCTTTATTTAACCAGGTAGGCTAGTTGAGAACACCTTTATTTAACCAGGTAGGCTAGTTGAGAACACCTTTATTTAACCAGGTAGGCTAGTTGAGAACACCTTTATTTAACCAGGTAGGCTAGTTGAGAACACCTTTATTTAACCAGGTAGGCTAGTTGAGAACACCTTTATTTAACCAGGTAGGCTAGTTGAGAACACCTTTATTTAACCAGGTAGGCTAGTTGAGAACACCTTTATTTAACCAGGTAGGCTAGTTGAGAACACCTTTATTTAACCAGGTAGGCTAGTTGAGAACACCTTTATTTAACCAGGTAGGCCAGTTGAGAACACCTTTATTTAACCAGGTAGGCTAGTTGAGAACACCTTTATTTAACCAGGTAGGCCAGTTGAGAACACCTTTATTTAACCAGGTAGGCTAGTTGAGAACACCTTTATTTAACCAGGTAGGCTAGTGGAGAACACCTTTATTTAACCAGGTAGGCTAGTGGAGAACACCTTTATTTAACCAGGTAGGCTAGTTGAGAACACCTTTATTTAACCAGGAAGGCTAGTTGAGAACAAGTTCTCATTTACAACTGCGACCTGGCCAAGATAAAGCAAAGCAGTGCGACACAAACAACAACACAGAGTTACATATGGGATAAACAAACGTACAATCAATAATACAATAGAAAACAGTGTGTGCAAATGAGGTAAGATAAGGGAGGTATGGCAATAAATAGGCCATGGTGGCAAAGTAATTACAATATACCAATTAGACACTGGAGTGGTTGGTGTGCAGAAGATGAATGTACAAGTAGAGATACTGGGGTGCAAAGGAGCAAGATAAATAAATAAATACAGTATGGGGATGGGGTAGTTGGATGGGCTATTTGCAGATGGGCTATGTACAGGTGCAGTGATATGTGAGCTGCTCTGACAGTTGGTGCTTAAAGCTAGTGAGGGAGATATGAGTCTCCAGCTTCAGTGATTTTTGCAGTTCGTTCCAGTCATTGGCAGCAAAGAACTGTAAGGAAAAGGCTGCCAAAGGAAGAATTGGCTTTGTGGGTGACTAGTGAGATATACCTGCTGGAGCGCATGCTACTGGTTGGTGCTGCTATGGTGACCAGTGAGCTTAGATAAGGCGGGACTTTACCTAGCAGAGACGTGTAGATGACCTGGAGCCAGTGGGTTTGGCGACGAGTATGAAGCGAGGGCCAGCCAACGAGAGCGTACAGGTCGCAGTGGTGGGTAGTATATGGGGCTATGGTGACAAAACGGATGACACTGTGATAGACTGCATCCAATTTGTTGGGTAGAGTGTTGGAGGCTATTTTTTTAATGTAAGTAAATGTAAGGGGTGCGTAACTGGTGGCAGGGAAGTCAGACGCAGGAGAGCCGAACTAGGTAATAGCCGGAGCAGTTTAATTGCAAAACCAACGGCATCAAGAAAATATCAACATGGGTACAAAACCTGACCCGTACCAGTCAGCACTAACAACAAACAATACCACACAAAGATATGGGGGGAACAGAGGGTTAAATACACAACACGTCATGAGGGAATGAAAACCAGGTGTGTAGGAAAACAAGACAAAACAAATGGAAAATGAAAAGAGGAGGAACCTCCCTCACCTCAGACTCCTGGAGTGGACCAGCCACCACGGGCCTGAGGAGAGACACATGGAACGAGGGGTTAATACGGTAATCGGGGGGAAGCTGTAACCTGTAACTCACCTCATTCAGTCTCGTCAGGACTTTAAATGGCCCCACAAACCGCGGACCCAGCTTCCAGGCAGGGCAGGCGGAGGGGTAGGTTCCAGGTCAAAAGCCAGACCCAGTCCCCCGGTGCGAACACCGGGGCCTCACTGCGGTGACGGTCTGCGCTGGCTTTCCGGCGCAGCACGGTGTGCTGAAGGTGAACATGAGCGACGCCCCATGTCTCATCCGCTCGCCGGAACCAGTCGTCCAGCGCAGGAGCCTCGGTCTGACTCTGATGCTAAGGAGCCAGACCTAGCTGATACCCCAGTACGCACTGGAAGGGGGAGAGGTTAGGAGAGTAGTGGGGGAGCGAGTTCTGGGCCATCCCTGCCCAAGGCACGAATGCCACCCACTACCCTGGCCAGTCCTGGCGATAAGACCTCAGAAACCTACCCACATCCTGGTTAACTCTCTCCACCTGCCAATTACTCTCGGGTGAAAACCCCCAGACGTTCCATGAACGCCCTCCAGACCCTCGAAGTGAACTGGGGACCCCGATCAGACACTATGTCCTCAGGCACCCCGTAGTGCAGGAAGACGTGTGTAAACTAGGCCTCCGCAGTCTGTAGGGCCGTAGGGAGACCGGGCAGAGGGAGGAGACAGCAGGACTTATAGAAATGGTCCACAACGACCAGGATCGTGGTGTTACTCTGTGAGGGAGGAAGAACAGTAAGGAAATCCACCGATAGGTGCAACCACGGCCGTTGTGGAACGGGTAAGGGGTGTATCTTACCTCTGGGCAGGTGCCTAGGAGCTTTACACTGGGCGCACACCGAGCAGGAGGAAACATAAACCCTCACGTCCTTAGCCAAAGAGGGCCACCAGTACTTCCCACTCAGACAGCGCACCTTCCGACCGATGCCTGAATGACCAGAGGAGGGTGACGTGTGGGCCCAATAGATCAGCCGGTCACAGACAGCAGACGGAACGTACAGACGCCCAGCGGGACACTGGAGGGGAGTGGGCTCTGCACATAGCGCCTGCTCAATGTCCACGTCCAGCTTCCACCATAGTAGCACCAACGGAAACCCCTAAACACCTACCTGAGCACTCTCGCGACGACCCTGTGAGAGCCCTCTGTTGCCACGAAACAGTGGGGTCATGACAGGCTAACCAGGGCAGGCCTAGCACCACGAGAAACGCAGGGGAGTCAATAAGAAAGATACTGATTCTCTCCTTGTGATCCCCCGGCGTCACCATGCCCAAGGGAGCAGTGGCCTCCCTAATCAACCCTGACCCTAATGAACGGGAAGGGCTCAGCCACAGGAACAATGGGGAACCCTAAACTATGGGCGAACGATCTGTCTATAAAATTCCCAGCCGCGCCTGAATCGACGAGCGCCTTATGCTGGGAATGCGGGGAAAATTCAGGAAAAGTGACATACAAAAACACGTGTGCAACAGAGGGCTCTGGGTGAGAGTGGTGCAGACTCACCTGGGGTGACACCAGAGTGCCCTTCCTTCTGCTTCAATCCCCAGAGGAACCAACGCGGCACCGGCAGTGTGACCTCTGTGGCCACAGATAGTGCACGAGACGGAACCTCCTCCTCCGGTCTCCCTGCGCACAGCACCTCCCAGCTCCATGGGCATTGGAGTGGTGGTGGTGGGGGATGGAACTGACAGACCCCGCTCTGGACAGGTACACCAGCTGGTCAAAGGTGAGGGTGGTGTCCCTGCAGGCCAACTCCCGACGGACGTCCTCGCGCAAACTGCAGCGATAGTGGTCGATCAGTGCCCAGTCGCTCCATCCCACGCTAGCAGCCAGGGTTCGAAGGTCCATGGCAAACTCCTGGACGCTCCTCTTCCCCTGCCTCAGATGGTGGAGACGTTCACTGCCGGCTTTACCCTCGGATGAGTGGTCGAAGACGGCCCGGAAACGGCGGGTGAAATCCTCTAAATGGTCCAGCACCGGATCTCCTTCTCCCCACACGGCGTTGGCCCACTCCAGGGCTTTCCCTGAGAGTCACGAGACGAGGGCGGACACCCTCTCACGGCACGAAGGAGCCGGGTGGACGGTTGCCAGGTAGAGATCTAGCTGCAATAGGAAACCCTGGCCGCGTGCAACCTTCCCGTCGTACTCCCGGGGAAGGGCGAGACGAATCCCACTGGGACCGGGTGAATGGGAGGCGAGTAGTGGAGGCCCTGGTTGTGCTGGTGGAGGCGCTGGAGGAACTCCCTGTCTCTCCCACCTGCCCATGGTTTGGATGAAGCGGTCCATGGCGCGGCCGAGATGATGGATCATCGGCGCTTGCTCCTGGACTCGCTCCTCGACCCCTATACCAGGGGCACCTGCTCCTGCTGACTCCATATGGTGGTGTGGAATTCTGTAAGGGGTGCGTAACTGGTGGCAGGGAAGTCAGAGGCAGGAGAGCAGAACTAGATAATATCCAGAGCAGTTTAATTGCAAAACCAACGGTATAAAGAAATAACCAACATGGGTACAAAACCCGACGCTCACCAGTAAACATGTGCACAAGCACTTAGAACAAACAATTCCACACAAAGACATGGGGGGAACAGAGGGTTAAATACCCTTAATGAGGGAAATGAAAACCAGGTGTGTAGGAAAACAAGACAAAACAAATGGAAAAGTGGATTGACGATGGCTAGAAGACCGGTGACGCCGAACGCCGAACGCCGCCCGAACAAGGAGAGGAACCGACTTCGGTGGAAGTCATGACAGTAAATGACATCGTCGAGGATCTGTAGGATAGTCAGTTTTACGCGGGTATGTTTGGCAGCATGAGTGGAGGATGCTTTGTTGCGAAATAGGAAGCCGATTCTAGATTTCATTTTGGATTGGAGATGCTTAATGTGAGTCTGGAAGGAGAGTTTACAGTCTAACCAGACACCTAGGTATTTGTAGTTGTCCACATATTCTAAGTCAGAACCGTCCAGAGTAGTGATCCTGGACAGGCGGGCAGGTGCGAACAGCGACCGGTTGAAGAGCATGCATTTAGTTTTACTTGCATTTAAGAGCAGTTGGAGGCCACGGAGTTAGAGTTGTATGGCATTGCGGCTCGTCTGGAGGTTAGTTAACACAGTGTCCAAAGAAGGGCCAGAAGTATACAGAATAGTGTAGTCTGCGTTGAGGTGGATCAGAGAATCACCAGCAGCAAGAGCGACATCATTGATGTATACAGAGAAGAGAGTTGGCCCGAGATTTGACCCCTGTGGCACCCCCATAGAGACTGCTAGGAGAAGTAGTTGGTGAACCAGGCGAGCAGTCATTTGAGAAACCAAGGCATTTGAGAATCCTGGCCTTGGCTAGGTCGATGAATACGGCTGCACAGTAATGTCTCTTATAGATGGCAGTTATGATATCGTTTAGGACCTTGAGCGTGGCTGAGGTGCACACCTGACCAGCTCTGAAACCAGATTTTATAGCGGAGAAGGTACGGTGGGATTCTAAATGGTCGGTGATCTGTTTGTTAATTTGGCTTTCGAAGACCTTAGAAAGGCAGGGTAGGATTGATATAGGTCTGTAGCAATTTGGGTCTAGAGTGTCTCCCCCTTTGAAGAGGGGGATGATCGCGGCAGCTTTCCAATCTTTGGGAATCTCAGACGGTACGAAAGAGAGGAAGATCAGGCCAGTAATAGTGGTTGCAACCATTTCTGCAGATAATTTTAGAGAGAGGGTCCAGATTGTCTCGCCCGGCTGATTTGTACGGGTCCAGATTTTGCAGCTCTTTCAGAACATCAGCTATCTGGATTTGGGTGAAAGATAAATGGTGGAGAAATGCTTTTCAAATTCTCAATTATACTGGATTTATCGGTGGTGTCAGTGTTTCCTAGCCTCAGTGCAGTGAGCAGTTGGGAGGAGGTGCTTTTCTTCTCCATGGACTTTACAGTGTCCCAGAACCTTTTTGAATTTGTGCTTCAGGATGCAAATTTCTGTTTGAAAAGCTAGCCTTAGCTTTCCTACCTCCCTGTGTATATTGGTTCCTAACTTCTCTGAAAAGTTGCATATCACGGGGGCTATTCAATGCTGATGCAGTACGCCACAGATATTTTTGTGCTTGTCAAGGACAGTCAGGTCTAGAGTGAACCAAGGGCTATATCTGTGCCTGGTTCTACATTTTTTGAATGGAGCATGCTTATTTAAGATAGTGAGGAAGGCACTTTTAAAGGATATCCAGGCATCCTCTACTGACGGGATGAAGTCAATGTCATTCTAGGATTCCCCGGCCAGGTTTATTAGAAAGGCCTGCTCGCTGAAGTATTTTAGGGAGCGTTTGACAGCGATGAGGGGTGGTCGTTTGACCGCAGACCCATTACGGATGTAGGCAATGAGGCAGTGATCGCTGAGATCTTGGATGAAGACAGCAGATGTGTATTTGGAGGGCAAGTTGGTTAGGATGATATCTATGAGGTTGCCCTTGTTTACGCATTTGGGGTTGTACCTGGTAGGTTCATTGATAATTTGTGTGAGATTGAGGGCATCAAGCTTAGATTGTAGGATGGCCAGGGTGTTAAGCATGTCCCAGTTTAGGTCACCTAGCAGCACAAGCTCTGAAGATAGATGGGGGGCAATCAAGTCACATATGGTGTCCAGGGCACAGCTGGGGACAGAGGGTGGTCTATAGCAAGCAGCAACGGTGAGAGACTTGTTTCTGGGAAGGTGGATTTTTAGAAGTAGAAGCTTGAATTGGTATGCCACAGACCTGGATAGTATGACGGAACTCTGCAGGATATCTCTGCAGTAGATTGCAACACCGCCCCCTTTGGCAGTTCTATCTTGTCCGAAAATGTTGTGAAGGGTTTTCTCCAGTGGTTTGAATGGAATTGGTCTGTCTGTCTGTCTGTCTGTCTGTCTGTCTGACTCTGACTCTGACTCTGACTCTGACATTGTCCTCCTCTTTCCATCTTTCTGTCTTCCAGCTTTGTTCAACTTGATTCCTGTGGGTCTCCGAGTTGTTGCGATTCAGTCTGTGAAGACAGGGTTATACATCTCCATGAACGGGGAGGGCCATCTGTACACATCAGTGAGTAACAGTCTATTCTATTCCATTTTATTCTGTTACATTCAACTGTATTTTCAGCTTCTGTAATATTTAAGGCATGAAGGAATGACACACACAGGTCATGCAAATAATAATTCAAGAAACAGTCAATATACATTACATGCAAGTGGGTATTGAGAGCATTCGGAATGTATCCAGATCCCTTGACTTATTCTGAAATGTATTAAATTGTTTGTTTTTTTACCTTATCAATCTACACACAATACCCCATAATGACAAAGCAATTTTTTTTTTTTTTTTCAAATGTATAAAAAAACTAAACTGAAATATCACATTTACATAACTATTCAGACACTTTACTCAGTACTTTGTTGAAGCAACTTTGGCAGCGATTACAGCCTTCAGTCTTCTTAGATATGACGCTACATGCTTGGCACCTGCATTTGGGGAGTTTCTTCCATTCTTCTCTACAAATCCTCTCAAGCTCTGTCAGGTTGGATAGGGAGCGTTGCTGCACAGCTATTTTCAGATTAGCTATTTTCACCTCCCTGACCAAGGCCCTTCTCCCCCGATTGCTCAGTTTGGCCGGGCGGCCAGCTCTAGGAAGAGTCTTGGTGGTTCCAAACTTCTTCCATTTAAGAATTTTGGGGGCCACTGTGTTCTTGGGGACCTTCAATGTTGCAGAAATGTTTTGGTGCCCTTCCCCAGGTCTGTGCCTCGATACAATCCTGTCTTGGCTCTACGAACAGTTCCTTCGACTTGGTGTTTGCTCTGACATGCACTGTCAACTGTGGGACCTTATAAAGACAGGTGTGTGCCTTTCCAAATCATGTCCAATCAATTGAATTTACCACATTGGACTCCAATCAAATTGAAGAAACATCTCAAGGATGATTAATGGAAACAGGATGCCCCTGAGCTCAATTTTGAGTCTCATAGTAAAGGATCTGAATACTTATGTAAATAAGGTATTACTGTTTTTTATTTGGAGTAAACTTGCAACAATTTTGAAAAACTTGCTGAGATTTGTTATTTTTTAAATCCATTTTAGAATATGCAACAAAATGTGGAAAAAGTCGAGGGGTCTGAATACTTTCCGAAGGCACTGTATGTCCAGCTCAGACTCCTTTGTTATCATATCACATTGCTCATTTTAGAGACCCACACACACACACACACACACACACACACACACACACACACACACATAAAAACACATAATCAAATCCCACTGTTTATTCTAAAGGGAAGATGTCGACCTTCTCTTCGTTTCCGGCATCAGAGTTAAAATCTTTTGCAGCAGAGCAACGTTGGTGTTGAGAATATTTACTGCAGTATTTCAAGGCTAATTGCTCTGCAGAGAAGATGAGAAATCCCATTGCACACGGTTTCATGCATATAGATTTATAATAATCACATCAACTAGATATTTCCGGTCCATGCATCAAGAAAAACAATAAATGGTGCAAAATGGAAATGGAGAGACAGTTTGTCATGCTGTGTAGAATAACATATTTATGTTTTATTGCATTGTATATATTTTATTTTAGATGCAAAATGTAAGCATGTTTTTTTCTAAATTGGAATTAAGAATTGAAGACCGTACAAAATAAAGTAAAATAAAGATTATGAGAAGGAATACAGTATGATGTGTCAATGAAGACTCATATTTTAACCTTTTACATCTGGTGCAAAGAGCCTAATGCTTTGGTGATTACTTGGGAAAAGGAAATTGATAGAAACACAATCGGGATTTATCTATATACAGCAAATCATTTACATATCATGATATGTTAATGCTCCTGTGCAGTGAAATTAATGTTTGAGATCGTGTCTTATACACAAAGTTGATAAATTCCTGATACTGAGTTGCGACCCTCACTTTTGCCCTCAGAACAGCCTCAATTCGTCGGGGCATGGGCTCTACAAGGTGTTGAAAGCGTTCCACAGGGATGCTGGCCCATGTTGACTCCAATGTTTCCCACAGTTGTGTCAAGTTGGCTGGATGTCCTTTGGGTGGTGGACCATTCTTGATACACACGGGAAACTGTTGAGCGTGAAAAACCCAGCAGAGTTGCAGTTCTTGACGCAAACCGGTGCCCCTGGCACCTACTACCATACCCTGTAACTCTTTTGTCTTGCCCATTCACCCTCAAAATGGCACCCATACACAATCCATGTCTCAATTGTCTCAATGCTTAAAATTCCTTCATTAACCTGTTTCCTCCTCTTCATCTACACTGATTGAAGTGGATTTAACAGGTGACATCAATAAATGATCGTAGCGTTCACCTGGATTCACCTGGTCAGTCTGTGTCATGGAAAGTGCATCTCAATGTTTTGTACACTCAGTGTCTACTTAGCGTAGTTGCTCTATAACCACAGGTCCCATTTTGAACCGTGTGTTCTCAAGGTAACTAGTCTGTGTAGTCATGAACTACTTTCTCTTACTCATGGCCAGTTGTAACAGACTGCAGTGTCAGTGGCCTGACTGCGGTATTGACTTTTCCTCTGTAAAATACACCATCCTCATGGCAGGCAGCCTTGAAGACGATAAAACCCCACTCCAATCACCGCCCTCTTCTCTCTTGTCTCTAAAATGCATAATGTGATATGATAACAAAGACGGTTGCGTGTCCTAGCTGGACCAATTTTGCATGTGATGTGTATTGACTGTTTCTTCATTTATTATTTGCTTGACCTGTGTGTGTCATGCTTTTATGTCCTAAATGCCACACAAGCAGAAAATACAGTTGTTCGACTAGAAATGATTAGAAACAATTATAATCAAATTGAATTAAGATGATAACACTCCACCATTCCACCCACAACCCTCTTTTCCTCTCTCATCTCCACTTTTCTCTTCTCTTCCCTTCTCCATCTTCGACTACCTGTAATTTCTCTCTCTTCTCCTCTCCTCTCAGTTCCCCCTTATCTCCTCTCTCTTTTCATTTCCTTTCATTTCCAATCCTAATTAGCTATATTAATCAGGATGAAGAACATCCTAACCTCGTCTCCCAGATAGGGAGATCCATCAGGATCAGTGCCCTAAAATCCCTCTCACGTCTTCCCATCCCACATAGAGCATCAGGGACACTGAAATCTCATTCCCCTTGCTGTCCTCATTCATTAAGTGCAGAGGATAAGAGGCACGGTTTTCCAGCGACAGGCAGGCAGGCATTCCGATGGAATTCCGTGACTTTATTATCACTGCTTGGCTAAAGCCATGAAGGGAATTACAGTGGAGAGGATTGAAGTGGAGTCTATGGATTGTGTTTAGGGAATTTACGGTAGGGATTGGGAATGAATCTACATTATGGATGCTACACAACGCATTACATAACGTGTCTTAATAGGGCATTGGGCCACCACTAGTCTCACGTTGCCATACCTACAAAATCAAATTGTTGTCACGCCACCCTTGGAGGTAATTCTGTATTGCAATAACAGTTTATTGATCCGCTGGCTCCAAGCGGTAACGTTTTGATTGGGTGCTACATTTCAAGAACCCTCCCCAACATGCCCGTTGGTGCTATGTGTTAGTTCGTCACTGTTTTCAGACTGAGAAGGACACATTTTGCAGTTGTTTCGTATGCTAGTTTGCATCTTTGCAGAAAAAATGGAAGAGAACATGGAGGAAAAAAATTAATTCTGTTTTGCCAGAAGTGTGCTCTGTACACAAAATTGACATAAATCAAGATATTTTAATGGGGTTTTAATGTGCGATTTCCCGGCCATTCTCACACACTTGCACCTACGACACAAATCTAGTGAGCACCATTGGGGCTCTGCTCAAGCAAGGCATTTGATTGGTTTGACATGTTGCAAGGCATCACAGATTTACACCTGGTTGCCACCCCTATTTAGCTATTTTCTTGCCATGAACTTCTCCAGGCTTCCTAGGCCACCACGAGCCGCCAGAACAGCTTCAATGCGCCTTGGTATAGATTCTGCAAGTGTCTGGGACTCTGAAAGAGGGGTGCGCCACATAATTCTTCAACTAAATTCCATTTGGTGTTTTTGTTGATGGTGGTGGAAAACACGGTCTCAGGCGCCGCTCCAGAATCTCCCATAAGTGTTCAGTTGTGTTGAGATCTGGTAACTGACACACACACACACACACACACAGACACACCCTTTAAACCCTCTTTCAAAGTCACTGAGATCTCTTCTTCTTCTTCAGCCGTGGTAGACAAAATAAGGACCCTAAGCATGCTTGCCTAATTAACTCAGGAATCACACCTGTGTGGATGCATCTGCTGTTTCCTTTATTTTGGCAGTTACCTGTAAATATATAGAGGTTTATTTTTTTCATTGGTTCATTTCATCTTGTAGGCTACACATTCACAGCTAAAAGTTGGATTGCAGTGTAGGTCTACACTCATGGTGGAGACTGGTGCTTCTGGCAACCCACTGGATGAATTGATAATGATTGATGTCAGATGATGGTGAGGCAGTGGGGTGGCTAGTATGTGGACTTGATCTGCACAATTTGCTCTCTGCTCTCTTTGTTGGCTTTCACTTGCTCTCTGTCTTGCTCTCTCTCTCTCCACCTCTGTCTTGCTCTCTCTCTCTCCACCTCTGTCTTGCTCTCTCTCTCTCCCCCTCTGTCTTGCTCTCTCTCTCTCCCCCTCTGTCTTGCTCTCTCTCTCTCCCCCTCTGTCTTGCTCTCTCTCTCTCTCCACCTCTGTCTTGCTCTCTCTCTCTCCCCCTCTGTCTTGCTCTCTCTCTCTCCACCTCTGTCTTGCTCTCTCTCTCTCCCCCTCTGTCTTGCTCTCTCTCTCTCCCCCTCTGTCTTGCTCTCTCTCTCTCCCCCTCTGTCTTGCTCTCTCTCTCTCCCCCTCTGTCTTGCTCTCTCTCTCTCCCCCTCTGTCTTGCTCTCTCTCTCTCTCCACCTCTGTCTTGCTCTCTCTCTCTCCCCCTCTGTCTTGCTCTCTCTCTCTCCACCTCTGTCTTGCTCTCTCTCTCTCCCCCTCTGTCTTGCTCTCTCTCTCTCCCCCTCTGTCTTGCTCTCTCTCTCTCCCCCTCTGTCTTGCTCTCTCTCTCTCCCCCTCTGTCTTGCTCTCTCTCTCTCCACCTCTGTCTTGCTCTCTCTCTCTCCCCCTCTGTCTTGCTCTCTCTCTCTCCCCCTCTGTCTTGCTCTCTCTCTCTCCCCCTCTGTCTTGCTCTCTCTCTCTCCCCCTCTGTCTTGCTCTCTCTCTCTCCCCCTCTGTCTTGCTCTCTCTCTCTCCACCTCTGTCTTGCTCTCTCTCTCTCCCCCTCTGTCTTGCTCTCTCTCTCTCCACCTCTGTCTTGCTCTCTCTCTCTCCACCTCTGTCTTGCTCTCTCTCTCTCCCCCTCTGTCTTGCTCTCTCTCTCTCCCCCTCTGTCTTGCTCTCTCTCTCTCCCCCTCTGTCTTGCTCTCTCTCTCTCTCCACCTCTGTCTTGCTCTCTCTCTCTCCCCCTCTGTCTTGCTCTCTCTCTCTCCACCTCTGTCTTGCTCTCTCTCTCTCCCCCTCTGTCTTGCTCTCTCTCTCTCCCCCTCGGTCTTGCTCTCTCTCTCTCCCCCTCTGTCTTGCTCTCTCTCTCTCCCCCTCTGTCTTGCTCTCTCTCTCTCCACCTCTGTCTTGCTCTCTCTCTCTCCCCCTCTGTCTTGCTCTCTCTCTCTCCCCCTCTGTCTTGCTCTCTCTCTCTCCCCCTCTGTCTTGCTCTCTCTCTCTCCCCCTCTGTCTTGCTCTCTCTCTCTCCCCCTCTGTCTTGCTCTCTCTCTCTCCACCTCTGTCTTGCTCTCTCTCTCTCCACCTCTGTCTTGCTCTCTCTCTCTCCCCCTCTGTCTTGCTCTCTCTCTCCCCCTCTGTCTTGCTCTCTCTCTCTCCACCTCTGTCTTGCTCTCTCTCTCTCCACCTCTGTCTTGCTCTCTCTCTCTCCACCTCTGTCTTGCTCTCTCTCTCTTCTCTCTCCACCTCTGTCTTGCTCTCTCTCTCTCCCCCTCTGTCTTGCTCTCTCTCTCTCCCTCTGTCTTGCTCTCTCTCTCTCCCCCTCTGTCTTGCTCTCTCTCTCTCCACCTCTGTCTTGCTCTCTCTCTCTCCCCCTCTGTCTTGCTCTCTCAATCCATCTTTCCTTATATCTGATTCTCCCGCCGACCCTTTATCAACATATATATTTTTGATAAGGCTTTAGTCTTAAAAAAGCAACATAGAATGTGATGTGAAATGCTTAAACACGTTGAGTGGGAATCTTCTTACGAGCTCCTTCGACAAAAACCTTCAATACATACAAATACGTTAAACCTTGTACACTGACTGTGACAAACATGAGGAGCACCTTCCTAATATTCAGTTGCAGCCCTTTTTGCCCTCAGAACAGCCTCAATTCGTCGGGGCGTGGACTCTACAAGGTGTCAAAAGCGTTCCACAGGGACTCCAATGCTTCCCACAGTTGTGTCAAGTTGGCTGGATGTCCTGTGGGTGGTGGACCATTCTTGATACACACGGGATACTGTTGAGTGTGAAAAACCCAGCAACGTTGCAGTTCTTGACAAAAAACAGTGCACCTGGCACCTACTACCAAACCCTGTTCAAAGGCATTTAAATATTTTGTCTTGCCCATTCACCCTCTGAATGTCAAACATACACAATACATGTCTCAATTGTCTCAATGCTTAAAAATCCTTATTTTACCTGTCACCTCCCCTTCATCTACACTGATTGAAGTGGATGTCACAAACAGAGCAGGTGTTCTTAATATTTTGCGTACGCAGTGTATATATTGGTGTGCAAAATAAACATGTCAAATGGGAAAATAGTGTTCCCATTCACATGGAACAGTTTAACACTGCTAGATTCGCTCCAGCATTCAGAGTGCTCTTCTGCTCAATTTGCAGCTCATTGCTGTGCTAATGGGCTTTGTGATCAGGCCCTTGCCATCCAACCAGCCACACACTCACTCACACTCAGATCTCTTGCTGTTCTCTTGCTGTTCTCTGATGTGTGAATTACTCGTATAATCACAGCTAGCGAAAACACACCTCATCCCCCCACCTCCTCCTCCTCCTATTTTATCTCTTTTTCATCCTCTCCTGAAAGCAAGTTACAGTTGAAATTGGACGTTTACATAGACCTTAGCCAAATACATTTCAACTCAGTTTTTCACTATTCATGACATTTTATCAGAGTAAAAATCCTCTGTCTTATGTCAGTTAGGATCATCACTTTATTTTAAGAATGTGAAATGTCCAAATAATGGTAGAGATATTATTTATTTCAGCTTTTATTTATTTCATCACATTCCCAGTGGGTCAGAAGTTTACATACACTCAATTAGTATTTGTTAGCATTTCCTTTAAATTGATTAACTTGGGTCAAACTTTTCCGGAAGCCTTCCACAAGCTTCCACAATAAGTTGGGTGAATTTTGGCCCATTCCTCCTGACAGAGATGGTGTAACTGAGTCAGGTTTGTAGGCCTCCTTGCTCGCACACGCCTTTTCCGTTCTGCCCACTCATTTTCTATAGGATTGAGGTCAGGGCTTTGTGATGGCCACAACTTTTGCCATAACTTTGGAAGTATGCTTGGGGTCATTGTCCATTTGGAAGAACCATTTGTGACCAAGCTTTAACTTCCTGACTGATGTATTGAGATGTTGCTTCAATATATCCACATTATTTTCCTACCTCATGATGCCATCTATTTTGTGAAGTGCACAAGTCCCTCCTGCAACAAATCACCCCCACAACATGATGCTGCCACCCCCTGCAAATCTCCCCCTTTTCCCTCCAAACATAACGATGGTCGTTATGGCCAAACAGTTCTATTTTTTTTCATCAGACCAGAGGACATTTCTCCAAGAAGTACGATATTTTTCCCCATGTGCAGTTGCAAACCATAGTCTGGCTTTTTTATGGCGGTTTTGGAGCAGTGACTTCTTCCTTGTTGAGCGTCCTTTCAGGTTATGTCGATATAGGACTCATTTCACTCTGGACATACAGTGGGGCAAAAGGATCTTTAATGAATTCATTTGCAAATTATGGTGGAAAATAAGTATTTGGTCAATAATAATAATAATAATAAGGTCAAACGTTTTCTGTAAGTCTTCACACACTGTTGCTGGTATTTTGGCCCATTCCTCCATGCAGATCTCCTCTAGAGCAGTGATGTTTTGGGGCTGTTGCTGAGCAACACGGACTTTCAACTCCCTCCAAATATTTTCTATGGGGTTGAGATTTGGAGACTTGCTAGGCCACTCCAGGACCTTGAAATGCTTCTTACGAAGCCACTCCTTCGTTGCCCGGGCGGTGTGTTATGGGATCATTGTCATGCTGAAGGACCCAGCCACGTTTCATCTTCAATGCCCTTGCTGATGGAAGGAGGTTTTCACTCAAAATCTCACGATACATGGCCCTTTTCATTCTTTCCTTTACACGGATCAGTCATCCTGGTCCCTTTGCAGAAAAACAGCCCCAAAGCATAATGTTTCCACCCCCATGCTTCACAGTTGGTATGGTGTTCTTTGGATGCAACTCAGCATTCTTTGTCCTCCAAACACGACGAGTTGAGTTTTTACCAAAAAGTTATATTTTGGTTTCATCTGACATATGACATTCTCCCAATCTTCTTCTGGATCATCCAAATTCTCTCTAGCAAATTTCAGACGGGCCTGGACATGTACTGGCTTAAGCAGGGGGACACGTCTGGCACTGCAGGATTTGAGTCCCTGGCGGCGTAGTGTGTTACTGATGGTAGGCTTTGTTACTTTGGTCCCAGCTCTCTGCAGGTCATTCACTAGGTCCCCATGTGGTTCTGGGATTTTTGCTCACCGTTCTTGTGATCATTTTGACCCCATGGGGTGAGATCTTGCATGGAGCCCCAGATCGAGGGAGATTATCAGTGGTCTTGTATGTTTTCCATTTCCTAATAATTGCTCCCACTGTTGATTTCTTAAAACCAAGCTGCTTACCTTTTGCAGAGTCAGTCTTCCCAGCCTGGTGCAGGTCTACAATTTTGTTTCCGGTGTCCTTTGACAGCTTTTTGTTCTTGGCCATAGTGGAGTTTGGAGTGTGACTGTTTGAGGTTGTGGACAGGTGTCTTTTATACTGATAACAAGTTCAAACAGGTGCCATTAATACAGGTACACAATTGGTGGCTGACTAAATACTTTTTTGCCCCACTGTAGATACTTTTGTACCTGTTTCCTCCAGCATCATCACAAAGTCCTTTGCTGCTGTTCTGGGATTGATTTGCACTTTTCGCACCAAAGGACGTTCATCTTTAGGAGACAGACCGCGTCTCCTTCCTGAGCGGTATGGCGGCTGCGTGGTCCCATGGTGTTTATACTTGCATACTATTGTTTGTACAGATGAACGTGGTACCTTCAGGCGTTTTGGAAATTGCTCCCAAGGATGAACCAGACTTGTTTAGGTCTACAATTTTGTTTCTTAGGTCTTGGTTGATTTCTTTTGATTTTCCCATGATGTCAAGCAAAGAGGCAGTGAGTTTAAAGGTAGGCCTTGAAATACATCCACAGGTACACCTCCAATCGACTCAAATTATGTCAATTAGCCTATCAGAAGCTTCTAAAGCCATGACATCATTTTCTGGAATTTTCCAAGCTGTTTAAAGGCACAGTCAACTTAGTATATGTAAACTTCTGACCCACTGGAATTGTGATACAGTGAATTATAAGTGAAATAATCTGTCTGTAAACAATTGTTGGAAAAATTACTTGTGTGATGCACCAAGTAGATGTCCTAACCGACTTTCCAAAACTATAGTTTGTTAACAAGAAATTTGTGGAGTGGTTGAATAATGAGTTTTAATGACTCAAACCTATGTGTTTGTAAACTTCCAATTTCAACTGTGCATCTATTCCTGCCATTCACTGCACACTGTCTCTCGTTCTGAGTGTGGGAGCTCATGATCCACCTTTTCCCTCCATCAGGTGTATTTGATGATAGTGCACTTACAATCCCAGCCAATGCCTTGGAGATTGTATTCAAGCAATGAGAGAGTGTACTTTTAGCGAGCAAGATTTTAAAATGTAATGGGAAATTCTGTGAAACCTGTCTTTTTTTAAGTGTCCTTTCAACCTCTAGCGAAGCTCTTTTCTCCTCTAGTTTTAGCACGACTTCAGGTTCATGAAATCCGAGTAATGATTAATTCTTCCTCCCCTTTCACCATAATGAATCAATTATCAACACAACGACAGAGATTACGCAATTTGATGCTAAGCAGAATTCTATTTTTTGACAAATAAGAGGAATGAAAGAGTGAGTCTGGTAGGCTTTCAGATAGAGGAGCCGGAAGGCCTTTTGAGCATCCCTGGTTTTGAATCATTTTATTTTGTGTGAGAAATATTCGGCGAACAAAGTATGAGAGAATACAGATAGCATCAGAGTGACTGAGCTGCCTGGCACAAAGGACTCACCACAAAATAAAAGGAAGTTCAATCATCTCTTCCCTTTTCAATCCAGTACCTTTGTATCTAGGGCAATAAACTCCGTCTAATTTCTTCTCTTCTGTTGGGAGAGGGATGAGAGAGTTCTCCAGAATAATGAGAAGACTAGGGGGGATTTCTGTTTCTCTATCATGGCTCGCAAAACGGGGACATGTAGAAATAGGATTTATTGTATTCTCCAGATAACTGTAATGGAACTGTTTATGCAAACAGCAAACCAGACACATTTTAAACATGTACATGTTATTACTCCCAAAATACTATTACAACCCCTGACAAGCCTGGGGCAGTGTTGCATTGTTTTACTTCTATTGGTCGTTGTGAAATGTTTGCGTTAGCAAACCTAAGTGGCTGAGTTTGCTCATATGTCTCATACTTTCCTGTGTAAAGGTTATTTTCACAGCCTGTTGGTTTTCTTTAGAGATTGTCCTCTCTCCTTCAAGTCACTGTTCAGTCAGACTGTGGGCGTTGTCTTCATCTGACGCCTGCACTTGTTTGTTTGTGGCACCTTTTTACAATTCTCAAATTTACTTGCCACATCAAGGAAGTGACCCTGTCAAAATGAGATCCTTCAGAAGACCAATCTCACACAGTATTGTGGTGGAGCTGAGTGCAGAGTGGCTTTATTTTGGTATCATAAAGCTTAAAACGGAGACCGCGGAAGGCACCTGTAGTGCTCGATTTAGGCCAAACATGAAAGGTTGGAGGTGATGCATGGACAAACTTAGATTGCATCAATATGAATTTAAAAAATAAAGAAAAAAACTATGGGTAACTTAGGACTGGGAGTGTTTGGGGAGGAATAGAGAGCAGCATCTTATACAAGAGTCGGTAGCGTGAAACAGAGTGTTTCTTTGCGAGGATGCTGGAGACGAGTCCCTAGTGCTTTGGGTGTTTTTTATTTTGGCTCAAACTTTCCTATTTATCATTTTTGTCTTGTTCTATCTGGTCCATGCTGCTCTCAAAGTTTCTCGCATTCTTCTCTGCAGATCCTCTCAACCTCTGCCAGGTTGGATGGGGAGCGTCGCTGCACAGCTATTTTCAGGTCTCTCCAGAGAAGTTCGATCATGTTCAAGTCCAGGCTCTGCCTGGGCCACTCAAGGACATTGTCTTGGCTGTGTGCTTACAATCGTTGTTCTGTTAGAAGGGGAACCTTCGCCCCAGTATGAGGTCCTGAGCGGTCTGGTGCATATTTTCATCAAGGATCTCTCTGTACTTTTCTCAGCTCATCTTTCCCTTGATCCTGACTAGTCTCCCAGTCCTTGCCGCTGAAAAACATCTCCAAAGCATGATCTTGCAACCACTATGCTTCACCATAGGCATGGTGCCAGGTTTCTTCCACACGTGATGCTTGGCATTCAGGCCAAAGAGTTCAATCTTGGTTTCATAAGACGAGAGAATCTTGTTTCTCATGATATGAGAGTCTTTAGGTGCCTTTTGGCTAACTCCAAGCGGGCTGTTATGTGTCTTTTACTGAGGAGTTGCTTCCGTCTGGCCACTCTACCATAAAGGTGTGATTGGTGGAGTGCTACAGAGATCTTTGTCCTTCTGGAAGGTTTTCCCATCTCCACAGAGGAACTCTGGAGCTCTGTCAGATTGACCATCGGGTTCTTGGTCACCTCACTGACCAAAGCCCTTCTCCCCCGATTGCTCAGTTTAGCCAGCGGGCCAGCTCTAAGAAAGAGTCTTGGTGCTTCCAAACTTCTTCCATTTAAGAATGATGGAGGCCACTGTTTTCATGGAGACCTTCATTGCTTCCCCAGATCTGTGCCTCGACACAGTCCTGTCTCGGAGCTCTACGGACAATTACTTCGACTTCATGACTTGGTTTTTGCTCTGATAAACTGACCTTATATAGACATGTCTGTGCCTTTCCAAATAATGTCCAATCAATTGAATTTACCACAGGTGGACTCCAATTAAGTTGTAGAAACATGATTTTGAGAGTGTTTTTGTTTTTGTTAGAGTGTTGGGGGCTATTTTGTAAAGGACATCACCGAAGTCAAAGATCGGTAGGAAAGTCAGTTATACGAGGGTATGTTTGGCAGCATGAGTGAAGGATGCTTTGTTGCGAAATAGTAAGCTGATTCTAGATTTCATTTTGGATTGGAGATGCTTAATGTGAGTCTGGAAGGTGAGTTTACAGTCTAACCAGACAACTAGGTATTTGTAGTTGTCAGGGGTCAGGATGCACCTGAGCTGAATTTTGAGTCTTGTAGCAAAGGACCTGAATACTTATGGGTTATTGTATGTAGATTGATGTGGTAAAAAAATGTATTGAATCCATTTTAGAATAAGTATGTAACGTAACAAAATGTGGAAAAATCAAGGGGTCTGAATACTTTCTGAATGCATTGTAATATCTAAAAGAAGTAAAATAAGATCATATCATGGACATGACATTCACCTAGAAGGTTGTACTGTAGGTCATTTTCTTTACCTATCTTTAGAAGATATCATATAAAATAACTTTTCAAATCCCCTCATAAAAGATAATGATATTGAAATATGTCCCTTCTGTTTTCTCACTAGAATGACTCAAATGCATCCAAGTTATGATCTGATTTTCCTTTGATTTTAGAATCCACAGACTCACCACATGGACAATACGTCCTTGTCCACCCTTAGAAGTGGTCAGCCGAATCTGACACAGTGGCCAGAAATATCCAGTCAAACTGAACAGGACCACAATCTGACACAGTGACCAGAAATATCCAGTCAAACTGAACAGGACCACAATCTGACACAGTGACCAGAAATATCCAGTCAAACTGAATAGGACCACAATCTGACACAGTGGCCAGAAATATCCAGTCAAACTGAATGGGACCACAATCTGACACAGTGGCCAGAAATATCCAGTCAAACTGAACAGGACCACAATCTGACACAGTGACCAGAAATATCCAGTCAAACTGAATAGGACCACAATCTGACACAGTGACCAGAAATATCCTGTCAAACTGAATAGGACCACAATCTGACACAGTGACCAGAAATATCCTGTCAAACTGAATAGGACCACAATCTGACACAGTGACCTGAAATATCCAGTCAAACTGAATAGGACCACAATCTGACACAGTGACCAGAAATATCCAGTCAAACTGAACAGGACCACAATCTGACACAGTGACCAGAAATATCCAGTCAAACTGAACAGGACCACAATCTGACACAGTGACCAGAAATATCCAGTCAAACTGAACAGGACCACAATCTGACACAGTGACCAGAAATATCCAGTCAAACTGAATGTCCAGTCAAACTGAATAGGACCACAATCTGACACAGTGACCAGAAATATCCAGTCAAACTGAACAGGACCACAATCTGACACAGTGACCAGAAATATCCAGTCAAACTGAACAGGACCACAATCTGACACAGTGACCAGAAATATCCAGTCAAACTGAACAGGACCACAATCTGACACAGTGACCAGAAATATCCAGTCAAACTGAATGTCCAGTCAAACTGAATAGGACCACAATCTGACACAGTGGCCAGAAATATCCAGTCAAACTGAATGTCCAGTCAAACTGAATAGGACCACAATCTGACACAGTGACCAGAAATATCCAGTCAAACTGAATAGGACCACAATCTGACACAGTGGCCAGAAATATCCAGTCAAACTGAATAGGACCACAATCTGACACAGTGACCAGAAATATCCTGTCAAACTGAATAGGACCACAATCTGACACAGTACAGACACATAACACAAAAAAGTGAATGGCCTACACTAGCCAGAAACATTTGTCAGCAGTTTAAGTCAAGGCAGGATTCCCTACAATTCTAACATGACAGCAAGCAGTGGCCAGTACATAAGTTTGAACACAAGAATTGTAGTGAAAAAGAAACTAACTAAATAGATAACATTGAATAGAACAGTTGTAGTACTATTTTGCAGTCTGCACTTGTAGCACTAGCCTTTTACAGCCTAGGAAGACACTGTGTGTGTGTGTGTGTGTGTGTGTGTGTGTGTGTGTGTGTGTGTGTGTGTGGACGTGTTTAACTATACTTGTGGGGACCAGAAGTCCCCACAAGAATAGTAAACCAACAAATATTTGAGCAACTGGGGACACAAATGCTGTACTCAGATAACAGGTTCCATTTTGCGCCCCCTGACTTCACATACTGTACCTGCACATCACCCAGAGGTGAAGAGGAAATATAGGTGCAGGTCATTATAGGACCATGTTCACAGACTTCTGCAGGTGCTTAATTACATAACTAATTTCTGCCACAGTGGACAGTCAGACAGTCAGCTCTCTCCTATCTCTAATGTAGTGTCAGTGTCAGGCAGGTCGGCGTCCACAAGGGCTAGTGGGTGACCAGCTTCGTGCAATAACCCTCTAGTAGATGCACATTGTTGCCCTCAAGTAACAGAACCCCCCCCCCCCCCACATGTAATACATTTTCCCCCTACACATGACAATATGTGATGGCATGTCTGTAAACAATCGAATGAGGTGCAGAAGTTGTTATGATGAATCATTTGGGGGAGGGACCTTCTTTCAGGAAGCAGAGCGCACACAAAAGCATGGTGTGAGCGAAGGGTAAGATACTGTGCATTTCATTCTTTTGCAAGTTTAAACAATAAAACATATGAAATGTACTTGTGTAGGAACCTCTAAAGAACCGTATTTGATAGGTTTTGAAAATATTTCATTTGAATATATATCTTTGTTGCCTCAGGGCAACATTGTGCTGTTAGGCTACTTTTCAGGGCAATATCATACTCATGAAAGGAATGTAATTTGATGTAAAAAGATGGCCTTGGTCAATGTTTTTGCCAACATATTCTCTGACATTCACAGGCAATGAACACAGGGACATTCTATGGGCGAAAGGAGCCTAATCGAGCAGTTAGGATCATTCTCCCTGATAGTGAGCTTGAGGATTTTTTTATTTAACCTTTATTTAACTAGGCAAGTCAGTTAAGAAAAAAATATTATTTACAATGACAGCCGACCCCAGCCAAACCCAGATGACGCTGGGCCAATTGTGGACCACCTTATGGGACTCCAAATTACAACTGAATGTGATACAGCCTGGATTTGAACCAGGGACGGTAGTGATGCATTTTGTACTGAGATGCAGTGCCTTAGACCGCTGTGCCACTCTGGAGCCCTGAAGACAGTGACAACAAGGAAGAATGAACCCCAGAATCAGGTTTTAGAGGCAGTGAAATACTAGTTTATGGACAGCTTGTATGTTCTTATGTAAAGAGTGCTTGTTTCTACTATAGTTCACTTAAAGGGAAATTTTATTAATTTTCAACTTCATATTCATTATCTCCAGCACCACCCCAACATCAACAGATGTGAAAATGGCGCGGTTCGGTTTTGTAGTATAAACGATAGAGGAAGATAAGTGTTTCTACCCTTATTGCACAGCGCTGCCCTGAGACAACAACATTTCTTCTGGTTGTAGGGGGTAAAAATGATTTATACGTTATCAGAAAGCCTAAATTGTCTCAAGAAATAGGATGGAATCTTTTTTTTTGTATGACAAGACAAAATGTGTGCTGTAGAAGTAATGAACAACAAGGTCAGAGGAAACCATCAGAGCTGGCCTGGCACACCGCTAGCACGGGGCAAGACAGGGCTAAGAATATACTTTGGCTCTCAGCCACATTATTGCACTGTTATTATTAACAATGGGCCAACCTGTGTTATTATTAGTAATGGACCAATCTGTAAGGACAGACTGAGAACTCAAACTTAGTGGAGTTGTATGGTTAGCATGCCTTTAGACAAGATTTAATTGTGATTAAAACAGGGTTTAATGAAGTTATTATGGTCTATTCATTTCATGTCTCCTCCTCCATTCCTCTCTCGTTCCTTTATTCTTCTGTTTATTCTAGATAATTATCCGTGTGCAGCTGTTTTCTGAGTCACTGGTTTACAAGACACTTATTTATGACGTACAGTAAAGCAGAGCTGTGAGACTGTGTGTGTGTCCCAAACGGCGGCCTATTCCCGATATGGTGCACTACTTTCGACCAAAGCACTATGGGCCCTGGCCAAAGGGAGTACACTAGGGAATATGGTGCCATTTAGAATTCAGACACTGCATGTGCTAGGAGGAATAGTAAGGATGTGTGATGGATAGTGGAGAGAGGAGAGGGATATTGTACAATCCCATAGCACACTCAGATCAACAGATAAAATGGCGGATAAAGAAGATATTGTCCTTTACAAAAGTAGATTTTCCAAATTCCCTTCTCTCAGAGCCTTTTGTGGTGAGCCTTGGTAGTCATGTCACGTTCTGACCTTTATTTCCTTTGTTTTGTCTTTATTTAGTATGGTCAGGGCGTGAGTTGGGGTGGGCAGTCTATGTTTGTGTTTCTATGTTTTTTCTATTTCTGTGTTTGGCCTGATATGGTTCTCAATCAGAGGCAGCTGTTTATCGTTGTCCCTGATTGAGAACCATATTTAGGTAGCCTGGGTTTCACTGTTGGTTTGTGGGTGTTTGTTTCCGTGTGTGTGTTTGTTGCCACACGGTACTGGTTCGGTTTGGTTATTTCACGTATTTGTTTATTGTTTTTGTATTTCATAGTGTTCATTGCTTTTCTTATTAAAATCGTCATGAACACTTAACCACGCCGCATCTTGGTCCGATCCTCAGACGAAGAGGAGGAAATCTGCCGTTACAAGTCAATGCTGTGTGAACACTGAAACAGCCTGTGTCTTATGCTGGACCTAGAAGGGACAAACATATGACCATGATTTGGGTTTATATTATTTAAACCCCAAACTACGAATTTAAATTCACTTAATTTACAAAACACCAATTATTCTCTTGACATTGAGATTGTTTGAAATTGACCTATCTTTTCACCATGATGTCCGTAGGGTCTCGTGGCTTGGTACCTCCTGAAGGGTTTCCTTGGCGCTATTGATCCCCAATCCTTCTCTGCCCCCTGTGGACAACCCAGCAATGATGGAGGCCATCCCTCCATTGATCTGTCAACCAGGGCTCAGACATTGTGGTTAGCATAAACCTTGAGGCATTTGGGACTATTAATGCAACAGGCTCTCACAGTCTCACTGCAGAATTAGACATTTATTCACGTTTATCCAAATGTCAAATTTCAAAGTTGTTCCAGACGTCAAATTTCGAAGTGATTTTGACACCCTGTGTTGACTCAACTCAGTATCGCTTCGTTTCTCCAAATGTAAATTTTAAAAGTTTTGGATTTGGTTTAAAACATTAAGTTTGAGGCACTCATTCCAAATGGTTAAGGAACAGGTGTCAAACTCATTGCACAAAGGGCTGAGTGTCTGGATTTTCACTCCTCCCTTGGCATTGATTGATGAATTAAGGTCACTAATTAGCAAAGAACTCCCCATGCATGGTTGTCTCGGGCTTAATTCAAAGGAAAAAACAAAAACCTGCAGACACTAGGCCCTCCATGGAATGAGTTTGACACCCCAGGGTTAAGGTAAGGGATTGAACATGCAATCTTCATGGAAAAAAAAAAAAACGAGTGTCAACCACTGGGATCAAACACGCAACTTTCTGAACCAAGGTCATAATTATTATTATTTTTTAAATAAATGTGTCCGGCTGTAACGGCTGTCGTCGGGAGAAAGAGAGGACCAAGGTGCAGCGTGGTAAGTATTCATTGTAATTTAATAAAGAATGAATACTTAAACAAAAACAATACACGACAAACGAACAGTCCTGAACGGTGCAACAAAACACAGAACAGAAAATAACTACCCACAACCCATAGTGGGAAAACAGGCTGCCTAAGTATGATTCTCAATCAGAGACAACAATTGAAAGCTGCCTCTGATTGAGAACCATACAAACTCAAAAACCAACATAGAAAAACAAACAGACTGCCCACCCAACTCACGCCCTGACCATACTGAAACAAAGATATAATAATAGAACTAAGGTCAGAATGTGACAGTACCACCCCCCCAAAGGTGCGGACTCCGGGCCGCAAAACCTGAACCTATAGGGGAGGGTCTGGGTGGGTGTCTACCCGGGGTGGCGGCTCTGGCGCAGGACGTGGACCTCACTTCACCATAGTCCTTGTCCGCAGCGCCGGAGTGAAGGACGACTCCGGCAGCGCCGGACAGGCGGGAGACTCCGGCAGCTCCGGACAGGCGGGAGCACCTGAAGGGAGGAGACAGAGAGAGAGCCTGGTGCAGGGGGCTGCCACTGGAGGGCTGGTGCGTGGAGGCGGCACCGGATACACAGGGCCGTGGAGGCGCACTGGAGGTCTCGAACTAATGGCCTGCACAACCCGTCCTGGCTGGATGGTGAGTCTAGCCCGGCACGTGCGGGGCGCAGGCACAGGACGCACTGGGCTGTGCAGACACACGGGAGACACAGTGCGCAGCGCCGGCGCAGGATATCCTGGCCCGAGGAGATGCACTGGCTGTCTGGAGAGCAGGGCTGGCACCATCTGCCCTGGCTGAATCCTCACCCTAGCCCGGCAGATGCGGGGAGCCGGGATGTAGTGCACCGGGCTAAGCACGCGAACTGGGGACACCGTGCGCTCCACCGCATAACATGGTGCCTAAGCACGGCTTGAAGAGCTGTAGCGCTGAGCTGGCACAGGACGCGAAGGGCTAGGGAGGCGCACAGTAGGCCTGGTGCGTGGGGCTGGCACAGTCTTCACCAGATGGCTAGCACACACCTCAGTACGAGTATGGAGAGCTGACTCAGGTGACATCAAATCCCAGACACGCTCCGTCGGGCGGATGTCGTGCCTCATGCACCAACACAGCAACTCCCTCATTACTCTCTCCTCCAATCTCCCCATTAACTCCTTCACTCTCTGCTTCGCTCCCTTCGCTCACCTCCAATTCCGCCCTGACCGGCTCTGGTTCCATCCTTGGCTCCTTACGGTAAGCACGGGGAGTTGACTCAGGTCTGACTCCTGACTCCAATACATTTTTGGGGCTGCCTCTCGGGCTTCCTTGCCAGCCGTGTTCCCTGGTATCGCTGGTTCCCTTTTCCTGGCTGCCTCCATCTGTTCCCATGGGAGGAGATCCCTTCCAGCCAGGACCTCCTCCCATGTGTAGGATCCCTTGCCGTTCAAGATGTCCTCCCATGTCCATTCCTCCTTTTCACCACGCTGCTTGGTCCTTTGGTGGTGGGTAGTTCTGTAACGGCTGTCGTCGGGAGAAAGAGAGGACCAAGGTGCAGCGTGGTAAGTATTCATTGTAATTTAATAAAGAATGAATACTTAAACAAAAACAATACATGACAAACAAACAGTCCTGAACGGTGCAACAAAACACAGAACAGAAAATAACTACCCACAACCCATAGTGGGAAAACAGGCTGCCTAAGTATGATTCTCAATCAGGGACAATAATTGACAGCTGCCTCTGATTTAGAACCATACTAGGCCGAACTCAAAAACCAACATAGACTGCACACCCAACTCATGCCTTGACCATACTAAAAACAAAGATATAATAACAGAACTAAGATCAGAACGTGACACCGGCACTGGGATGAAATACAAAACCTTTTAATCCAGTGTCATGGGATTATGTTCATCTGCCATTTTCTTTCACCCTAGAAAATCCCAAGCCTATCGTAATAGGCTATTATTGTTGCCCCTATTGGCCAGTTTTGGAGGCATTTCCCCACGTCCTTAGGACCCATTTCCAAGTCACGCGTCCCATTATCAAGTCACTCGTGAGCGTTCTGCCCGATAAATGATATGGGTGTGACAGATAATGGGAAAGCAGGAGACTGGAAAGAGCAGCATATTGATTAGTGGGAGAAGGAGAATTATTGAGAGAGAAGAGGTAAGTCTATCAGGGGAAATTCACACTAATGCCAATATAACCTTCATTGTAAACTGCAGACCCTTTAATCTACCAGTAGAGTTCTTATCCGTAATTATCACAGCTGTCTACATCCCTCCACAAGCCAACACCACTCTGGCACTCAACAAACTGTATGGGGCCATAAACAAACAAGAAACTACTCGCCCAGAGGCAGTATTTCTGGTCTGGGTGAGCAGAGACTTGGGAGACTAAAAACCGCCCTACCTCACTTCTACCAACACGTCTCCTGCACCACTAGGGGGGCTAAAATTATTAATATTATTATATATTTTTTGGCAATTTTTATTCTACCAGAAGAAACACATACAAGGCCCTCCCTAGTCCTCCCTTCTGCAAATTTGACCATGACATCATTCTCCTGTTTCCTGTTTACAAACAAAAGCTCAAACAGGAAGTTCTAGTGATGCATTCAATACGGAAGTGGTCAGATGAAGCAGATGCGAGTTCACAAAATAGTTTGGCTAGTACAGACTGGGATATGTTCCAGGATTCATCTGTAGCACTGAGGAGTTTAACACAACAGTCAGAGGCTTCATCAATAAGTGCATTGACAACATCGTCACCACAGTGAATATAAGAACGTATCCAAACCAAAAACCATGGATTACGGGCAATATCCTCACTGGGCTAAAGGCTAGAGCTACTGCTTACAAGGAACTGGACCCGGACATGGACGACCTCTGACGAGACTTCAGACATGCAGAAGGCCAATATCGGAGGAAGGTGGAATCCTATTACACTGGCTCCAATGCTCGTCGTATGTGGCAGGGTTTGCAGACGATAATGGATTACAAAGGGAAACCCAGCCGTGAGTTGCCCAGTGATGCAGAATTCCCACAAGAGCGATGCAGAACTCACAAACAAGCTCAATGCCTTTTATGCTCGCTTTGATGAAAATATGCCTTGTGTGAAAGCCCCTGTTATTCCGGATGACTACGTCATCTCGCCCTCCGTGGCCGATGTGAGCAACAGGTTAACATTCAGACGGAATACCAGGGCGCGATCTCAAAGGGCGCGATCTCAAAGCATGCGGACACCAGCTGGCAGGTGTCTTCACTGACATTTTCAATCTTTCCTTGTCCCAGTCTGAAATCCCAACGTCTATCAAACTGACCACCATAGTCCCTGTTCCCAAGAGCTCCAAGGTAACCTACCTAAATGACCTTCGCCCTGTAGCACTCACATCTGTAATTATGAAGTGCCTTGAAAGACTATCATCCCAAACACCCTAAACCCACTCCAATTTGCATACCGTCCCAACAGATTCACAGATGATTCAATCTCAATTGCACTTCACACTGCCCTCTCCCACCTGGACAAGAGAGGAAATAACTGTGTAAGAATGCTGTTCTTAGACTACATCATCAAGCTCGGGTCCCTGGTACTGAAACCCTCCCTCTGCAACTGGATCCTGGACTTCGGGATGGGCCGGACCCAGGTGGTGAGTGTAGGCAACAACACCTCCGCAATGCTGATCCTCAACACGGGGGCCCATCATGCGTGTGTTCTTAGTCCCATGCTCTACTCCTTGTTCACCCACGCATGCTTGGCCACTCACGACATCAACACCATCAATTTTGCTTAAGACACGACAGTGGTAGGTCTGATCACTGACAGCCTACAAGGAGGAGGTCAGAGACTTAGCAGTGTGGTGCCAGGACAACAACTTCTCCCTCAATATCAGTAAGACCAAGGAGCTGATCGTGGACCATAGGAGAAAGAGGGGAGAGCACATCCCCATCCACATCGACCAACAGGCTCCGAGGCAGCTTTTACCCACGTCATAAGACTCCTAAATAGCCAGACCGCTAAATAGTCAATGGTACACAAACTATCTGCGCTGACTCAATCTTGCACTGACCCTACGTACGCTCACTAGACTATATATACACACCATATACACACCCACTCACACACACTACATTGACACTCCCACACAAAACCCACGTACATTTACATACAATACATACCCACATACGCACACACGCACACATAATACACACAGACATACCGGCACAACACAAACACACATACATACACATTACACACACACGCACACTCTCACACACACTTTTACACTCATAATTCGCTGCTGCTACTCTGTTCTTTATTTTACTCTTATTATTATCTATGTTTTATGCCTAGTGAATTTACCCTGCCTTCATGGACATATCTACCTCAAGTACCTCGTACCTCTGCGGATTGATCTGGTGCTACTACTGCCTGTATATAGATAGCTCCATATTGATCTGGTGCTACTACTGCCTGTATATAGATAGCTCCATATTGATCTGGTGCTAGTACTGCCTGTATATAGATAGCTCCATATTGATCTGGTGCTGGTACTGCCTGTATATAGATAGCTCCATATTGATCTGGTGCTGGTACTGCCTGTATATAGATAGCTCCATATTGATCTGGTGCTACTACTGCCTGTATATAGATAGCTCCATATTGATCTGGTGCTAGTACTGCCTGTATATAGATAGCTCCATATTGATCTGGTGCTAGTACTGCCTGTATATAGATAGCTCCATATTGATCTGGTGCTAGTACTGCCTGTATATAGATAGCTCCATATTGATCTGGTGCTAGTACTGCCTGTATATAGATAGCTCCATATTGATCTGGTGCTAGTACTGCCTGTATATAGATAGCTCCATATTGATCTGGTGCTAGTACTGCCTGTATATAGATAGCTCCATATTGATCTGGTGCTAGTACTGCCTGTATATAGATAGCTCCATATTGATCTGGTGCTAGTACTGCCTGTATATAGATAGCTCCATATTGATCTGGTGCTAGTACTGCCTGTATATAGATAGCTCCATATTGATCTGGTGCTAGTACTGCCTGTATATAGATAGCTCCATATTGATCTGGTGCTAGTACTGCCTGTATATAGATAGCTCCATATTGATCTGGTGCTAGTACTGCCTGTATATAGATAGCTCCATATTGATCTGGTGCTAGTACTGCCTGTATATAGATAGCTCCATATTGATCTGGTGCTAGTACTGCCTGTATATAGATAGCTCCATATTGATCTGGTGCTAGTACTGCCTGTATATAGATAGCTCCATATTGATCTGGTGCTAGTACTGCCTGTATATAGATAGCTCCATATTGATCTGGTGCTAGTACTGCCTGTATATAGATAGCTCCATATTGATCTGGTGCTAGTACTGCCTGTATATAGATAGCTCCATATTGATCTGGTGCTAGTACTGCCTGTGTATAGATAGCTCCATATTGATCTGGTGCTAGTACTGCCTGTGTATAGATAGCTCCATATTGATCTGGTGCTAGTACTGCCTGTGTATAGATAGCTCCATATTGATCTGGTGCTAGTACTGCCTGTATATAGATAGCTCCATATTGATCTGGTGCTAGTACTGCCTGTATATAGATAGCTCCATATTGATCTGGTGCTAGTACTGCCTGTATATAGATAGCTCCATATTGATCTGGTGCTAGTACTGCCTGTATATAGATAGCTCCATATTGATCTGGTGCTAGTACTGCCTGTATATAGATAGCTCCATATTGATCTGGTGCTAGTACTGCCTGTATATAGATAGCTCCATATTGATCTGGTGCTAGTACTGCCTGTATATAGATAGCTCCATATTGATCTGGTGCTAGTACTGCCTGTATATAGATAGCTCCATATTGATCTGGTGCTAGTACTGCCTGTATATAGATAGCTCCATATTGATCTGGTGCTAGTACTGCCTGTATATAGATAGCTCCATATTGATCTGGTGCTAGTACTGCCTGTATATAGATAGCTCCATATTGATCTGGTGCTAGTACTGCCTGTATATAGATAGCTCCATATTGATCTGGTGCTAGTACTGCCTGTATATAGATAGCTCCACATTGATCTGGTGCTAGTACTGCCTGTATATAGATAGCTCCATATTGATCTGGTGCTAGTACTGCCTGTATATAGCTCCATTCTTGTGTGTTATATTTTATTCCTCGTGTTACTATATTATTGTATTTTTCTAACTCTGCGTCGTTGGCTCGTAAGTCTACACCAGTTGTATTCGGCACATGTGACAAATAAAAATGTATTTGATTAGATTCAAACCGATAGCATTTAGATTACAATTCATCACAGGAACATGTATTACGAATGTATTGCACATTGCACACGTTTCAGCATAATGCCGTCTTGTGAAAACATAAACCATTCCAACGTGATGTATTGTGTGTACAGGGCAGCTTCTCTTCCCGAAATGCTTCCATTTTGTGAAGAAGCGATTAGCTATCCCATTCGTCACACACGACTGATCTTGTGTGTTCGCCCCTGATAGGCTAATTCATCCTCTAGCATGTCTGATTGCCCCCCCCGCTTTAGAGAGGCACGCCACCTCTGCAGTGGATTGATTATCGATCCACTCAGCCTCACTGTGATAACCTTTACAGGACAATCTTTAGAGAGGCTAATTTCCATATGGGATCCCCTAATCCATTCACACCAGTCGGGATCGCTACCTGGTGAGTTTTAGCCCATGGGGCACTTAGTGAATTACGTGAAGAAGCCTATAGGTTGCCATAGAGGCTGTAAAGACCCAATGAACAGTAGTCATGCACACATCGACTCTGCTACAATTTTTCTACACTAGCATACTACTTAGAATGCATGTTCCATACATTGCTTCTTTCTTAGTCATATGCTGGTATGGAAATGGACAGCAAGGCAGAGGTGATTCTTATCCAAGGAGATTGGAAAAAAACAGCTATGGTTGTGTATGGTCATACAATTTCCTCCTGTCTCCTAAGTAAAAGTAAGTTTTGACATTTCTAGGCATATTGTAATAAATCATTGGTATATGGATGAGACCTTCTTGTTTATCCTGTCCACAATTAAACTGAAAAAGACGATGAACATGGATTTATTTGGGCATGGCGGGACTCCATACCATGGAACTCTGTCTAGACATGTACCTCTAGACAGGAACCGGACAAGAGACCTCTCTCTGCTCCTCTATAGTCACTTGTGCATGCATGTGTGCATACATGCATCGGTGTCTGTGCGGCTTGCATGTGCCCATGCCCTTATCATTGTGTGTATTTGTGCACGTGTATGCACTTGCCGGGGTATGCACTTGTGTCGTGCCTATGCCATAATTTCTCCTTAAATACACACTGCAGTAGCTATCTGAGCGTATGCACCCAGCCAGCAATCTGTATTAATGACCCTAATGCAGACCTAATTACATTGCCAGTGTTAAATGTCAAGTACCATGCAAATACAAATGGTGTACTTGTGCTTGTTGCTTCAAGTACAATGTAATGTGCAAAGGAGCAGGGTTTGAACAGCCATAAGTAGTCATCAGGACACGAGTGTTGAAATAGTCATTTGATTTGTATCACTGTCAAACCTCTCCACAGTACATACGGTTCAGATATACACTATGTGTACAAAACATTCAAAACACCTGCTCTCTCCATGACAGAGACTGACCAGGTGAATCCAGGTGAACACTATGGTCCCTTATTTAGGTCACTTGTTAAATCCACTTCAGTCAGTGTAGATGAAGGGGAGGAGACAGGTTAAAGAAGGATTTTTAAACCTTGAGACAATTGAGACATGGATTGTGTGTGTGCCATTCAGAGGATGAATGGTCAAGACAAAATACTTAAGTGCCTTTAAACTGGTTTGGTAGTAGGTGCCAGTCGCACTGGTTTGTGTCTAGAACTGCAACGCTACTGGGTTTGTCACACCCAACAGTTTCCTGTGTGTATCAAGAATTGTCCACCACCCAAAGGACATCCAGCCAACTTGACACAACTGTGAAAAGCATTGGAGTCAACATGGGCCAGCATCCCTGTGGAATGCTTTCAACACCATGTAGAGTCCATGCCCCTGACGAATTGAAGCTGTTGTAAGGGCATATTTTCAGAAATGTATCATAGCTGTAGTCACTACCTGGTCATTTCTGTATCTGTATTTCTAAAACAATGCATAATTTCAATATATATCCTTACATGATACTGTAGGTAATATTCATCCTTGTATGTCTGATAATTGAAAATGGACTAAATCCGACTCATGATCAATGGCCAGCGACCCAAATAGTTTTACCCGTTCAGGTGCTGAAAGTTATCGTGCTTCTTTACACGAAGGTGAAATATCTGAGCATACATTTGCACCATATTCAGTAGTAGGCTACAAAGCATGGGAAGGCAAACATAATCATATTTAATCCAAGTTGCTATTTCCAAAGCACACTTTTGCTATTTCTGTTTAAAAAAATGCAACATAGCAAATCCAGAGCTCCAATCACAACAGGTTTTCTGTAAAGATACAAACTTGGCCAATCTTTGTTAAAAATGTATTATTATTATTATTTACCCCTTTTTCTCCCCAATTTCGTGGTATCTAATTGCTAGTTACAGTCTTGTCTCATCGCTGCTACTCCCGTACAGACTCAGGAGAGGCGAAGGACGAGAGCCGTGGGTCCTCCGAAACACAACCCATCCAATCCGCACTGCTTCTTGACACAATGCTCGCTTAACCCGGAAGCTAGCCACACCAATGTGTCGGTGGAAACACTGTACACCTAGCATGCGCCCGGCCTGCCACAGGAGTCACTAGAGCTAGATGGGACATGGACATCCCTGCAGACCAAACCCTCCCCTAACCCGCACAACGCTGGGCCAATTGTGCGCCGACCCATTGGTTTCCCGGTCGCAGCCGGCTGTAACAGAGCCTGGACTCGAAACAGGATCTCTAGTGGCACAGCTAGCAACTGCGATTCGGGGAGATCCCAAATTGTATTTATTTAACAGAAAATAAAAGTTGCACACCCTCAATACCCCTGCCTGCCCTGTTTGTTATGGATAATGAATGCAATGGGTGCACCAGCGGCAGTCCCTCGCAGTCCAGCCCCTACACGGTAGTAGTGTTAGTCTGTGATCCACTCCAAACTGTCAATGCATAAATCATTCATCAAAATTGTGTTGGTATTGGAAGAAAATATTATAATTTCACATAACCTTAGCACAAGGTAGCTACTCTACCTGCTTCATACATGACGAGAAAGCTTGTTCCAGTAAGTTAAGTTAACGTAAACTCACTCACTTTTGTACATCACCTTGGTCCGTACAATTGACCTTATTTTAGGGCCCCAAAAACGTAATACTTCCAGATCAACAGTAATGTCAACACCATTGTAATGCACACTTTCTCCCCTTTCCAACAAAATAAATGACATGACCTAAACGCTGCCCGTTTCTGCATGATTCAAGAAGGCAATGAGCCCCGTCGGGTCTTTTTAAAAATGGCGGGTGGGGAAGCGAAACTAATGCGTGATAGTGAGAAGGAGAGATGTTGTGTGGGAAAATTGCTTTTTTTCACTCGATCTATCCAACTTATCACCTTATTGCCTCTAAAATGTAAATAAAACACTATGAAGAGTTTATATAATGTGTATACATACCTATTTGAAGGTTTGTGTCGAATTTGAATCAGGTTTTTAGGACGGTGCTAAACTGATCTTCAGAAGTAAACAGTTTTATTTTAGCGTTGTGATCGTTTGCAGTGACAACGCAAAACATGACTAGGTAACCCCCCCTTACCCCTGTCACTGTCCATTTCTTGTTTTTAAACGATGAGAGAAGTGCTACACCTGGTGGAGAAAGATTGTAAGACAGAAATAGTAGCTTAATGCGTGCTGTACGTTACGGCATGACACGTCATGATGTAACGGAGGTTCCGTTTTTTCAACTTTTCTCCAATACTATAGAGCCATTACCATGTCGATCAACGCTTGAATTGAAACGTAATTCACACCCCAGATTTTGAAGTCAACACAGTCCCATTATTTTTCTTTGCAGCCTCGTTTGAATGTTGCGGTTGCGCACATTTGTATGGAATGGGGTGAATTTACGTTAGCTAACTAGCCAAGTTGCTAGTTAGCTAGCTAGATAAATTAGTTAGCTAGCTTCTTAACCAGTAATACAAAATATGACTAAATGTTTTAAAACGTTAGCTGTCACCATGAGTATTGATAGGAGGTATAAATAAAAAAAACAATGACGTTATTTGTTAGCTAGCTAGGCTACCAATTACCTTTTACCCACCTGTCAAGCCTAGCAAGCTAGCCCTATTGGCTGCTTGCCGAATTAGCTAACTTTCTTGACTCTAGTTAAATAAAACATCTCATATGAGCTACTCATTTTAGTGTTAACTTCTTTGAGGTCTTTTCTGAACAGCTTCTCACTACTATGTTTCTCTAGTTGTCAGTTCGACAATGTTTACACACTCATTTAAGGCACCCAAATTTAAAAATGACAGTTTGAAATCCACAGCAGAAAATATGTGATTCTTGTTGCTAGGCTACTAGTTACAGTGCTTTTAGCTTGCAGTTTGCACCTTCTTTATGCAGAGGGAATACAGAAATTATAGCTAGTGTCTGCAAGAATTATATGGATTTAATATTTGTTAAATTATTGAGCCTGTCCTCAAAACTCAAATAAGCATCAGAAATGGTTCTTATTTAGCATATCAAAAAGCATATCAATATCCTGATATGGACCTCAGTCAAGAGCATAATGCATTGCATGTGCTGAGAAAATAACCTATGTAGGCCTACTTTCAGTATTTGTCATCATACAAAGAAAATAAGATGTCCACATAGGCATATCTCAGGATATCTAATGTGTCAATATCATGTATGATATCTGGAGGGAATCCCAAAATGATTTGTGCATGAAAGAAAACACCTGAATCAACACTATAAATTAAAAATCAGCATTAGGTAACACTGGCCAATTTGCTGTGACAACACAGAGTACTAAAAGAACACAGCGACTACACGTACAGCGTCTGACTTCAGCATGCGGCACTGTGACAGTTCCTCATCCCGTCTCCTGATCAGATAGATGACAGCCTCTATCTCTGTTCTGTAGATGATCACAACACTGTGGAGCTCTGTGTGTGCGTGTGTGCGTGTGTGTGTGTGTGTGTGTGTGTGTGTGTGTGTGTGTGTGTGTGTGTGTGTGTGTGTGTGTGTGTGTGTGTGTGTGTATGCTACCACGTACTGTCGGTCAGAGTATCTCTGTATCTCGCCGCTGCAGATGGTATCGCTTGAGCCCTCAGCTGATCAACACACTGGCTTTTTGTTGGCTAACGGGCTGGTCTCTTGCTTTGCTGGCTAACTGACTGGCTTGCTGGCTATCTGAAGGACTGGTTTGCTTGCTGCATATTTGACTGACTGGCTTGCCTGTATGCATGCCATCTTTTATCTCCAGTTGGCAAGGACGGGAAAGTTTTAGAAAGTCTGGAATTCTTCATGCATAAGGAACCAATATAATGTCTCCTTGGTGATTTTCCTACTGCATAAATCCACTGAAACCACATTCTGGGCATGCAGTGAGCTACAAAAGACAGTGACAAATGTTTTGTTGTTTTTGCTCTGTGCTCCATCACTTTGGATTTGAAATAATACAGTGACTATGAGGTTGAAGTGCAGACTGTCAGCGTTAATCAGCTATTCATCCATATCGGGTGAACCGTTTAGAAATTATGTCACTTTTTGTACATAATCCCCCCCATTCTAAGGGACCAGAAGTATGGGACAAATACACTTATACGTGTATTAAAGTAGTCAAAGGTTCAGTATTTGGTCCCATATTCATAGCACGCAATGATTACATCAACTTTATGACTCTACAATCTTGTTGGAAGCATTTGCAGTTTGTTTTGGTTCTGTTTCAGATTATTTTGTGGCCAAAAGAAATTAATGATAATGTATTGTTTCATTTTGGAGTCACTTTTATTGTAAACGAGAATAGAATATGTTTCTAGACACTTCCACATTAATGTTGATGCGACCATGATTACTGATAGTCCTAAATGAATCATGAATAATAATGAATGAGAAAGTTACAGAAGCACCATTAGAACAACAGGGGAGGTTAGCAATTTTTGGGGCGTCTGTAACTTTCTTACTCATCATTATTCACGATTCCTTCAGGACTATCCGTAATCATGGTAGCATTTCAAATCCAAAGTGTTGGAGTACAGAGCCAAAACCACAACAAAAATGTGTCACTGTCCTAATATTTTTGTAGCTCATTGTATATAGACATGCCACAGTCCTTTAAATCAGTAGCATTTATAGTATGTATATTAGGAACAAACTGGCATTATACTGAAGCCGCCAAACATGAGGCAGGGAGGATGGTCTCAGATTCAGAGGGAGTGGCAGTGGAACTGTACAGATGGGAGAGAGCGTCGGGCTTCACATTTTTTGACCCTGGGAGGTAGGAGATGGTGAAATTGAACCTGGAAAATAACAAGGTTCAACGAGCTTGCCTTGGGTTGAGGCGCTTGGCACTGCAGAGGTATTCTAAATTCTTATGATCCGTCCAGACCAAAAATTTAACTTCCGCCCCTTCCAGCCAGTGTCGCCACTTCTCCAGAGCCTTCTTAACCACCAGGAGTTCCCGGTTCCCAACGTCATAGTACCTCTCTGCAGGGTTGAGACGATGGGACATGAAGGCACAGGGATGAAGCTTTTGGTCCTGGACGGATCGCTGGGAAAGGACGCCCCCTACTCCCACGTCCGAAGCGTCAACCTCAACCACAAACCTGACGAGTCGAGTCCAGATGGATGAGGATGGGGGCAGTAGTGAATTGCTGCTTTAGATCCCCAAAATCCCTGTCCGCTGCTGGAGACCATGTGAACGGTACCTTGGGAGAGGTGAGTACAGAGAGGGGGGCTGCCAAGTTGCTGTAGCCCCAAATGAAACAGCGGTAGTTATTAGCAAACCCCAGAAACCCTTGTAGCTGCATCCTGGACGTGGGCTGGGGCCAATCCACGACCGCTCTCACCTTTTCCGGATCCATCTGAACATTCTCTTCAGCGATGATGTATCCCAAAAAGGAGATAGTGGAGTGGTGGAACTTGCACTTCTCAGCATTTACAAACAACTGATTTTCCAGAAGGCGCTGAAGGACCTGTCGAATATGGAGAATGTGTTCCTGGGCAGAACAAGAGAAAACCAGGATGTCGTTGAGGTAGACAGAAAGAAAATGATTCAACATGTCCCGGAGCACATCGTTGACAAGGGCCTGGAAGACAGCAGTTGCGTTGGTGAGTCCAAACGGCATGACCAGGTACTCCTAGTATCAGTGTTGAAATCCTTTTGTTTCAGTATCAGTGTTGAAATCCTGATCTGTTTCACCTGTCTTTGTGATTGTCCCCACCCACCTCCAGGTGTCACCCGTTTTCCCCATTATTCCCTGGGTATTTATTTTGGTTTTCCCTGTTTCCTTAAATTACGTCAAGACTCCCGTAGTCTACGCTGTAGACTTTCGCACGTTGGCCGCCGAGAGTGCCTGGAATCCGGAGTCCCTATTCGATACCTTCCTTCACGGATTATCAGAGGTGATAAAAGATGAGCTAGCTGCTCGGGAATTACCGGTGGACCTCGATTCCCTCATCACCCTCACCATTAGGATTGATGGATGTCTACGGGAGTGCAAGTGAGAGGAGGTCTGGCCTAGGTCTCACTCATACATCCGCTGTGGCTCGCTCACCTCCAAAGGAATCCGGGAGTCCCTGAAGGCTGTTCCAAATCAAATCAAATCAAATCAAATTTTATTTGTCACATACACATGGTTAGCAGATGTTAGTGCGAGTGTAGCGAAATGCTTGTGCTTCTAGTTCCGACAATGCAGTAATAACAAGTAATCTAACTAACAATTCCAAAACTACTGTCTTGTACACAGTGTAAGGGGATAAAGAATATGTACATAAGGATATATGAATGAGTGATGGTACAGAGCAGCATAGGCAAGATACAGTAGATGGTATCGAGTACAGTATGTACAAATGAGATGAGTATGTAAACAAAGTGGCATAGTATAGTATAAAGTGGCTAGTGATACATGTATTACATAAGGATACCGTCGATGATATAGAGTACAGTATATACGTATGCATATGAGATGAATAATGTAGGGTAAGTAACATTTATATAAGGTAGCATTGTTTAAAGTGGCTAGTGATATATTTACGTCATTTCCCATCAATTCCCATTATTAAAGTGGCTGGAGTTGAGTCAGTGTCAGTGTTAGTGGTGGCTGTTTAACAGTCTGATGGCCTTGAGATAGAAGCTGTTTTTCAGTCTCTCGGTCCCAGCTTTGATGCACCTGTACTGACCTCGCCTTCTGGATGATAGCGGGGTGAACAGGCAGTGGCTCGGGTGGTTGATGTCCTTGATGATCTTTATGGCCTTCCTGTGACATCGGGTGGTGTAGGTGTCCTGGAGGGCAGGTAGTTTGCCCCCGGTGATGCGTTGTGCAGACCTCACTACCCTCTGGAGAGCCTTACGGTTGAGGGCGGTGCAGTTGCCATACCAGGCGGTGATACAGCCCGCCAGGATGCTCTCGATTGTGCATCTGTAGAAGTTTGTGAGTGCTTTTGGTGACAAGCCGAATTTCTTCAGCCTCCTGAGGTTGAAGAGGCGCTGCTGCGCCTTCTTCACGATGCTGTCTGTGTGAGTGGACCAATTCAGTTTGTCTGTGATGTGTATGCCGAGGAACTTAAAACTTGCTACCCTCTCCACTACTGTTCCATCGATGTGGATAGGGGGGTGTTCCCTCTGCTGTTTCCTGAAGTCCACAATCATCTCCTTAGTTTTGCTGACGTTGAGTGTGAGGTTATTTTCCTGACACCACACTCCGAGGGCCCTCACCTCCTCCCTGTAGGCCGTCTCATCGTTGTTGGTAATCAAGCCTACCACTGTTGTGTCGTCCGCAAACTTGATGATTGAGTTGGAGGCGTGCGTGGCCACGCAGTCGTGGGTGAACAGGGAGTACAGGAGAGGGCTCAGAACGCACCCTTGTGGGGCCCCAGTGTTGAGGATCAGAGATGTTGTTGCCTACCCTCACCACCTGGGGGCGGCCCGTCAGGAAGTCCAGTACCCAGTTGCACAGGGCGGGGTCGAGACCCAGGGTCTCGAGCTTGATGACGAGCTTGGAGGGTACTATGGTGTTGAATGCCGAGCTGTAGTCGATGAACAGCATTCTCACATAGGTATTCCTCTTGTCCAGATGGGTTAGGGCAGTGTGCAGTGTGGTTGAGATTGCATCGTCTGTGGACCTATTTGGGCGGTAAGCAAATTGGAGTGGGTCTAGGGTGTCAGGTAGGGTGGAGGTGATATGGTCCTTGACTAGTCTCTCAAAGCACTTCATGATGACGGATGTGAGTGCTACGGGGCGGTAGTCGTTTAGCTCGGTTACCTTAGCTTTCTTGGGAACAGGAACAATGGTGGCCCTCTTGAAGCATGTGGGAACAGCAGACTGGTATAGGGATTGATTGAATATGTCCGTAAACACACCGGCCAGCTGGTCTGCGCATGCTCTGAGTGCGCGGCTGGGGATGCCGTCTGGGCCTGCAGCCTTGCGAGGGTTAACACGTTTAAATGTCTTACTCACCTCGGCTGCAGTGAAGGAGAGACCGCATGTTTTCGTTGCAGGCCGTGTCAGTGGCACTGTATTGTCCTCAAAGCGGGCAAAAAAGTTATTTAGTCTGCCTGGGAGCAAGACATCCTGGTCCGTGACTGGGCTGGATTTCTTCCTGTAGTCCGTGATTGACTGTATACCCTGCCACATGCCTCTTGTGTCTGAGCCGTTGAATTGAGATTCTACTTTGTCTCTGTACTGGCGCTTAGCTTGTTTGATAGCCTTGCGGAGGGAATAGCTGCACTGTTTGTATTCGGTCATGTTACCAGACACCTTGCCCTGATTAAAAGCAGTGGTTCGCGCTTTCAGTTTCACACGAATGCTGCCATCAATCCACGGTTTCTGGTTGGGGAATGTTTTAATCGTTGCTATGGGAACGACATCTTCAACGCAAGTTCTAATGAACTCGCACACCGAATCAGCGTATTCGTCAATGTTGTTATCTGACGCAATACGAAACATCTCCCATCTCTTTTTTTTTTATTTTTTTATTTTTTTTACTTCCGGCGCCGACAGAGATGGCCGCCTCGCTTCGCGTTCCTAGGAAACTATGCAGTTTTTTGTTTTTTTACGTGTTATTTCTTACATTAGTACCCCAGGTCATCTTAGGTTTCATTACATACAGTCGAAAAGAACTACTGAATATAAGATCAGCATCAACTCACCATCAGTACGACCAAGAATATGTTTTTCGCGACGCGGATCCTGTGTTCTGCCTTACAAACAGGACAACGGAGTGGATCCTATGCAGCGACCCAAAAAAACGACTCCGAAAGAGAGGGAAACGAGGCGGTCCCGAGAGGATTCCAGGCCACCTGAGCTCCCTCAGGAATCATTGACGACAGGTGAGTCGGATACACCGGAACCAATGCAACTGGGAAGAGCTTGATTATCGCCTAGGGAACATTCACATAGGCTAAGCAAGAACAGTTGTCTGTATTGTGGTGCTGTCGGGCATTACATAGCCACCTGCCCTGTGAAGAGTCCTAAATCATTAGTAGGTACAAGTACACTGGTGAGCCTGACTGGGAACCCTCTAAATCCCATTATCCAAACTCCTTTTTTTGTGATCTTGCTGTGGGAGACCACTCTAAGTCTCTCCGGGTGCTCATTGACTCTGGGGCAGAGGAGGGTTTCATGGACGCTACCCTGGTATCGGAACTAATTATCCCTTCTCAACTCCTCTCCATTCCCATGGATGCCAGGGCACTGGACGGCCGCTCCACTGGAAGAGTCACGCACAGCACAGTTCCCATTCATATGTAGGTATCTGGAAACCACAGCTAGTCAATACAGCTTCTCCTCAGTGAGTCTCCCCACATCCCTATTGCTTTGGGATTTTCTTGGCTCCAGAAGCACAACCCCGATATTGACTGGACCACGGGTTCATACCTGGGTTGGAGCCCGTTCTGCCATTCCCGTTGCTTGAAGGCAGCACAGCGGCACAGCCTTCCCCGGAATGTCTGCCTCCAGGGTTGAGTACGGCCTCAGATCTCTCTGCCGTTCCCGCGGAGTACCATGACCTCCCTCCCTCCCTCCACATTGTCCTTACGATTGTGCCTTACGATTGTGTATCCGCACTTTTAACAGAATGTGACTGGCAGAACAGGTGTTGTTTGTGGAGGATGAGTTTCATTCTTGATACACACGGGAAACTGTTGAGCTTGAAAAACCCAGAAGCGTTGCAGTTCTTGACACAAACCGGTGTGCCTGGCATCCACTACTATACCTCCTTCAAAGGCACTTAAATCTTAGGTCTTGCCCATTCACCCTCTGAATGGCACACATACACAATCCATGTCTCAAACCATTCTTTAACCCATCTCCTCCCATTCATCTACACTGATTGAAATGGATTTAACAAGTGACGTCAATAAGAGATCATTCACCTGGTCAGTTTATTTCATGGAAGGAGCAGGTGTTTTTAATGTTTTGTATACTCAGTGTGTGTGTGTCTGTGTGTGTGGTTGTGCATCTACATTCGTGCACATGTGTCTGTGTGCATGCTTGCGTCTGTGTGTGTGTGACTGCCAAGTTTGGGCCATCCAGCACACAATGAAATGTTACCTTGCAGTAAATGTGTATGGTAGTTCTATCCATATTGTTTGTATGTGAACCCTGCCCCATCCAGATGTTTCCATCCAGTTACAACGTGTTTCCGTGGAAATGACTTAATACTGTACCAGTATGACATAACGGCAGTGCTTATTGCGCAATACTGGATAATAATAGTTCTAATAGTCATGTGGTTCAATATATAAACTCTAGCTTCTCTCCTGACCTCCGACCTCCACCAGATAGGCACTATGTCTGACTAATACCTCTTTTGCATCACTATGGTATTACATGGTGACCCTGTTGACATGGCTTAGTGTCCCAGACGTACAACCAGATGGCATTATCCCCTGGATAACATGACGCTAATGCCCATGTACAACTGATGCCTTATAAGGTTCAAGGTTAATGTTTTTAAAATAATGTTTTAAGGTAACTAGGTTTAATTTGTCAAGATATATAGGAAATGTTTTATTTTTATGTTACATTTCGTAAAATGTATTAGTGGATATGTTCTGGTATTTTTTAGAACTAACACTAGCTACCTGATATGGAATGGAAACGTTTAGTGGTTGTTCTAATCTAATGGATCTCAAACATCTAAAGTACTTATTCCTAGGTAATTACCTGGGTACTTATCAGTTCATTTTGAAGTGAATACTGCCATTTACAGTAAATACTAAGCAGCCCATAAAATAAATGTAGTGGATACTTGTTTGTTAAGCCTAAAAGTTCTCTGTGAGGACAATAAAGTAACGTATCTTAACTTTGCTTTAACTGTACAACGCAATGCAATGTTCTGACCCCCCCCCCCCCCCCCCCCCCAATGCATTGTCCTGCATCATACACTCTGGTAAAGTACATTTTAACATCAGGGAGTTCAAGTAACAGACATCAACTGTTCAGAGAAGATTGTGTTAATCAGGCCTTCATGGTCGAATTGCTGCAAAGAAACCACTACTAAAGGACACCAATGAGAGGAAGAGACTTGCTCGGGCCAAGAAACACGAGCAATGGACATTAGACCAGTGGAAATCTGTCCTTTGGTCTGATGAGTCCAAATTTGAGATTTTTGGTTCCAGCCGCCATCTTTGTGAGACGCAGAGTAGGTGAACGGAGGATCTCTGCTTGTGTGGTTCCCACCGTGAAGCATGGAGGAAGAGGTGTGATGTTGTGGGGGTGCTTTCACTGTCAGTGATTTATTTAGAATTCAAGGCACACTTAACCAGCATGGCTACCACAGCATTCTGCAGCGATACGCCATCCCATCTGGTGAAGGAAAAGCAGCCAACAAGTGCTCAACATATGTGGGAACTACTTCAAGACTGTTGGAAAAGCATTCCAGGTGAAGCTGGTTGAGAGAATGCCAAGAGTGTGCAAAGCTGTCATCAAGGCAAAGGGTAGCTACTTTGGAGTATCTAAAATATATTTTGATTTTATTAACACGTTTTTGGTTTCTACATGATTCCATATGTGTTATTTCATGGTTTTGATGTCTTCACTATTATTCTACAGTGTAGAAAATAGTAAAAATAAAGAAAAACCCTTGAATGAATAGGTCTGTCCAAACTTTTGACTGGTATTGTATATAAAGTGTAATATTGGGATACAAACTCAAAATTGTGTGTGATGTGTATACTTTTGTTTCAAAGTAGAGCTGTGTTTAAGACTACCAAGAAACACTCGGTGTGACCCTGATTTAGCCCACTGCAGTAAAAGGTTAAGTCCTGTCAGTGGTACACTGCGGCTTTGCAGAAAATTTACATTTGAAGTGAGTGTGAGGCTGCAGGGATGTCAGACAAATTGAGACTTTAATTGCTCAGAGGAATGAGAGGGGGAGGGGGAACGAGAGACAGAGAGAGAGATGGGTGGGAGAGGGAGAGAGTTTAAAAGGAGGCACAGAGATGTTGTGCTATTGATGAAAGATGTAAGTTTCCAATACCAGGGTACACTTCTAGATAGATATTGCATTGCTCATAAAGGGATGAAGTGACATAGATGTGTTAGTAGTTGACAGATGTTTATGTACAGCAGTTATCTTGTACCCATATAAATGGACATGGTACTCAGTTGTTCCACATTGCAAGAACATCTAGCCAGTTCTGTAAATCTTCTCAATCTGCAAAGTTCAACTCACCCTAATAAGCCTCTGGTTTCAATTATGTCTTTGGGCCTTGTGTGGGTAGTACATTGGGAATCTTGAAGAGAACAAAATACGACTGTTTAAGACAGCTATGAAAAATGGCTCTGAATCTGTGGTGTTATCTTGGATATCCAGGTAAATGTTTCACCTCGTGTCCAAACTGACTTCTCTGGTTACATCATATACTGTATGTGTTTTTATCCCTATTGTCTAACCTATCTGATCATCTCTTCCCAGCTCTTTCGGACTCAGTAAGACACACACACTTTTCTCTCCTACAGTATTACCTCTCTTTTCAGCTCTTTCAGATTTGGCAAATGTCTGCTCAGTCAGATCAACGCTGTGCGTATACTTTTTTCTATACTTATTTATTCACTGTGCAATTTTTTTTAATTTGGCCTTGCTCTCGCAGTAACATTGTTTGTCAGCGACGTTCACACTCGACTGAATAAGAATGGTAGTGCCCATCGGGCCTTCAAGGCTGGCCACCAAACCGAAATGGGCCTAAATTCCCTTCCTTTAGAGTAATTCCACTCACAAAGCAACAATAGCAGTGGACTGGGAGACGACAATGCCGTCTATGAAAATCCAGGTATAAGATATGGGCAGAAAAACACGGTTGATTGAATACTATTCTGTATTAATTTAGAGTCCTAAAGATACACTGGTGTCAGTTTTACTGCATTTGCCTTGTTGAAAGTTACCACAACTGGGGAGTTTAAAAAAAATACACACTATGTGAAGATAAGGAAAGTAGTACACCTGAGAATTGGTTCTTCAATCCGTTTTGTTCTACTCTGCTTTCCAATACCCTATTGTGCCGACCTGAACCAAACTGTACTGGTTCAGATACAACCAAGTTAGCTCAGTAATACTTGGTATGGCTCAGCTTGGTTCGGCTCTGTAGTGTGAACAGTCCTAAATGTTTTTGTTTTCAGCTGGTGGTTCAAGCATGCAGCAGTGTCAATTTCAGTGCATTTACCTGCATTGGAAGTTAACTGCAGTTAAGAAATGAAAGCTGAAATGTCATCTTCAGTGACATTTGGACTTGATTATCTGACGCACAATGCAGAACATGCTGCCCGATTCGTATTCTGACCTGCTTCAAACATGCTCCAGTGTTCATGATCAGTGGTAAACTGTCACTCAGACTGTAATTCAGAAATATATGTTATAATGTCAGTTAGACTTGTTCAGTTTGAATCATTCTGTAAATTCAGGGCAGTGCTAGATTCAGGCAGCTGAGGGGGAAGGGGGTGAGTGTTAGAGAGGAACAGAGAGACAGAAAGATGGAGAGAAGAGGGAGAGAGACCAGAAGAATGAGGGTGTGGTCGATCACTTCCCCTCTGAAACAGAAACTGGGACACGGTCTCCATGAATGTGTGTGTGTGTGTGTGTGTGTGTGTGTGTGTGTGTGTGTGTGTGTGTGTGTGTGTGTGTGTGTGTGTGCGTGCGTGGCCCGTCACTACACAGGAAACCCAGTACTCAGAACCCTGATTCTCTCACCCTCGCTTTCCCTTTCTCTCGCAATGATATAGTGTCATCATTAAAATGCACTAATGCCATATCATACCATAATGCCTCCAAAGCCGCTCAAAACACATTATTAACATTCTGTAAATGTGTGATAAAGCTAACCGTCTTTAGGAAAAGCTGTTGTCTACCAATTTCTGCCAGAGTCAACCTAGTATTTAATCAAAAGTGAGGCATTTATATCAGATTAATCAAATTTCTAATCAACTGTTACTGTACTGTCAGGCAAAGCAGTCAATAGCCTGTTTATACAGTACGCATCTGTCATATCCCAGCTTTCATCTTTGGAGAATTGGATTCTGAAAACTGAGTCCAACTCATGCTTCTCTGGGTTGGAGACGAATGTTGACAGCCCCTGTGTCTTTGTGTGTGGGTGTGTCCGTGGGTGTAGGTGTGCGTGTGTTTGCGTGCCAGCGATATGTGTGTGTGTTTGTGTGCCAGCGTGCGCGTGTGCTGCAGCTTTTTTCCTTTCCTTTGTGTCTTTGCGTCTTTGAAACCCATTTGAGAGGACTTTGTCAGCTTGTTAGAGGTAGCAGACGGCTTTCCCCTGACGAGAGATGACTGGCCAATCTAACTGGGATCTCAGTCTCTTGACACCAATATGACCCCAATTTACAGATCAACACCACAGCACTGGGAAGTGGCTGGTTGGATAAATACACACAGGCTTTGAACTTAGGAAGCAAGGCTGTTTGAAAGCCATTGATCCAGGTCTAGGCTTTGTGTGTGTGTGTGTGTGTGTGTGTGTGTGTGTGTGTGTGTGTGTGTGTGTGTGTGTGTGTTTGTGTGTACCAGAAGTCCTCACAAGGATAATTAAACAAGGAACATTCGGTTAACTGGGGAACTTTTTCCAGTCCCAAAGGAAAAATGCTATTTTAGTCTTAGGCGTTAGGTTTATGATTAGGGTTACAATTAAGGTTAGGGTTAGAAGTTACGGTTAGGTTAATTTTAGGGTTCGGATTTGGGGTTTAGATTTAGGGTTAGGGGTTAGGGTTAGGGGTTAGGGTTAGGGGTTAGGGTTAGGGTTAGGGGTTAGGGTTAGGGGTTAGGGTTAGGGGTTAGGGACAATTGGATTTTGTATGGGAATATGTTATTTTGTCCCCACAAGGATAGCAATACAAAACTGTGTGTGTGGCTAGAATAACAGTGTGCAGACCATTAAGGATCCAGTATGTTTTCATATAATGACGGTCATTGTGAACATGAAAAGAGACAGAGTGCCTAATGAGCAAGTTCAGTCTACTTTCGACAAACCGACTAGAAAAGTTAACCATTAGACCTAGATTTCTGTATGTCACATTTTCTGTGGCCATCCGAGTGCTGTCTAGTGACAATATGCGTCACTTGTAGAGTTTGCTTTCAAAAACAATACTAGCAAGCCAATTGAGGCAAAGCTAGTGTGAATACATCAGAATCCCAGTGCAGGACTATTTTCTTTGAGAACCCTGAATCAGTTATGGTTTCCCCATCCCTCAGTGTTGTTGTCCAGCTGTGATGCGCCTTCAATTGACCTTTGGCCTTTGAAATGTAAACCTGGTGGAGAGGGGGGGGTCTACTTTGGAGCTTGGCAGGTGGCCTAGTGGTGAAGGGTGTTGTGCCAGTAACCGAAAGGTTGCTGGTTTGAATCCCCAAGCCAACTAAGTGAACAAGATGTTGATGTGCCCTTGAGCAAGGCACTTAACCCTAATTGCTCCTGAAAGTCACTCTGGTTAAGAGTGTCTGCTAAATGACTGAGATGTGTCTGTTCCTCTCTGCTGAATCATTAATTAGCCATGTCCTCAATCAGCTGTGTCATCCACAACTAGACACTGGAATTAGAAAAGAAAATACAATTCAAATTAAAGAAAGGAAATTAAACAAGGGAAGTAATATGTGGAATCCGTTGTAATGTACAGATGCTGCACAATCAAATTCATAATTGACTTTTCTCCATTTGGTTTTGACTGATCAAGTTCTAGTAAAGAGATCATGCACTAGACTAGAGCATGCAGTTATCAGAAACAGTTGAAATGAATTTCCATGAATTGAATTGGGACTGTAAAATTCTCTTGGTGAAATTGTACCTTCGACTGCGTATTTGTATGTTTTTTTCAAAGTGTATTTGGCCTGGTTCGTCCCAATGAGATTGCTATGTCTTTTGCTCGGGAGACTACTTTTTTTTCTCTCTGGTTGCTCTGGAGCTGCAGTGAAGTGTCTGTTTGTGTGAGTGGAAGTGCAGTGAGGTGGAAGTTAAGGAGATAGAATGAGAGAGCAACTGAATGTGTTGCACAGCGTTGAGAGTATAATACAAAATCAAGAGAATGTTAGGGGGGAGAGATACATAATTAGAATGGTATCATAGTACATCAATTGAAATCTAAACTCAGTCTGTATTTGGTTGAGAGGGGAAATACTTGAGCCTGAGCATCCGCGTGTGTATATCCGAGTGTGTGTTTACGTGTGTGACTGTGTGTGTGTGTGTGTGTGTGTGCATGTAGTTTGAGGATGGTGTTAAAAATCGAAACATTCCAAAGGCCAGTGCCCTCGGGATGCTATATTGAAAGCTTAAGTGCTTCAGATCGCCAAGCACTTTAAAAGCATCAGTACTTTTTTCATCCACTCTCAAAAATAGATATCCTCCATGATGGATGTAGAGAGAGAGAGAGAGAGAGAGAGAGAGAGAGAGAGAGAGAGAGAGAGAGAGAGAGAGAGAGAGAGAGAGAGAGAGAGAGAGAGAGAGAGAGAGAGAGAGAGAGAGAGAGAGAGAGAGAGAGAGAGAGAGAGAGAGAGAGAGAGAGAGAGAGAGAGAGAGAGAGAGAGAGAGAGAGAGAGAGAGAGAGAGAGAGAGAGAGAGTTTGAGTTTTTATAAAACCTTTATTTTTTACTCAAATGTTAACATAAAATAATGACACACTGCCTTTTCAGAAATAAAACAACAAATGTAATTCCTAAACAAAAATAAATACATAACATATACATTCAACTTATTTCAGCAGCAAAAAATAATTTCCCCTCCTCTACAAAACAAAGCGCTCCTTCGTAGGCCCACTTCTCCTCAAATAATAGGAGATCTTTTACAGCTGAAAAGAACTCAAAATCTACTTTTATTCTTGCTTTCACTAAACCTTTAAAAACACATCTTACATCCTGCCCATATCCCGTTTCTATCTTATGTTTCCTACTCAGAAAAATTGACATCTTAGCTTGTCCCAAAACAAAATTTAACATTTGACATTTTCTTTTCTGTTGTTTACTATAATGAAACCCCAAAATAAAAACAGTGTTATTGAAAAACTCCCCTACAGCTTTAAACAAAGATTCCAGCATTTCGAATAGAGGTTTTATCCTCTCACACTCCATAAAACAGTGAAAAATGGTTTCTCTTATATTACAAAAAGGACATCCATCTCTAACATCTGAGTTAATAACAGATACAAAAGCATTAACTGCAATGATGCCATGTAAAACCCTCCATTGCATATCACCAGTACCCTTTTGTAACGGTGGTTTGTACAGTGCTCTCCATGCTGGCTTTACCTTGTCATCAATGCCCAATTTTACCCTCCATGGAGTATCTTTTCTATTTTTCAATTTATCTTTATTCAACACCTTGACACACCCTCTATACAATTCCTTCCCATTCACCTCATCCAAACCCACCTCCTCCAACCCTCTCAAATCCAGCAATAACGCCTTTCTTTCTGACTCTGGGATATTTGGTGTAATCCCTAGTTTTGGAAATGAGACGTCTTCATCTTGCACAATCTTCTTGTGGCTACTAAGCATACCCCATTCTTCCGCTGACAGAGCCTTCCTACAGCTCCCCAGCATTTGTCCGACAATCCTTTCCGACCTCATCCCCAAATGTTCTGCCATCCGTCTTCTATCCATTAAGGCGGGCCCAGCCATGGCCATTAACTGTCTTAAGGTGATGATTTTCCCCTTCACCAGAATCTTGGAGAAATGTGGAACAGCTGCAGTTGTACAGTCCAGTCTTGCCCCATACACCAGAGGTTCCTCCAACAGCCAATGCACTGACTCCGCTGAAGTTCTTCTGGACACCTTCATTACGCTCCACACTCTGAGAAGGCCTCTGTAAAACGGAGGTACTCCCTCCCTAGAAATCTGGCTACTATCAACCAGAAATAAAGCCTTCTTTAAACCTAATCCTCCAACCCGCTGTAATATAAGACCTGCCACCCCTCTCCACACCACATTTTCCGGTCCATAAAGCAACCTTTGAATAAACTGAAACCGGAAAGCAGCAGCCCTACTAGCAAGATGTACAAGACCTTGTCCCCCCTCCTCTTTTGACAAATACAAAACACTTTGTGGAACCCAGTGATATTTATCCCAAAAGAAATCCACAATAATTGCCTGTATCTTAGCCAGAAGGCCAGATGGTGGTTCTAAAACTGACAACCGATGCCACAGTGCAGATGCAATCACATTGTTAACTATAATAGTACGCCCCCTATATGACATACGAGATAGTAACCAACGCCATCTCCTCATCCTCCCTTCCACCATTTCAACCACCCCACTCCAATTTTTTTCCATAGTCCCCTCATCTCCTAGGTACACTCCAAGATACTTAAAACCTCCCTTACACCATTCTAGCCCCCCTGGCAAAGCCATGATCCCCCCAGACCATTCTCCAATCTGTAAAGCACAACTCTTTTCCCAATTTACCTTTGCAGAGGATATTCCCCTAAAACGATCAACCATTAGACTCAAACTATCCACCTCCGCTTGATTTTTCACTAGCACAACTACATCATCAGCATAGGCTGAAAGACGAATAGGAGGAATATCCTCTGAAAGGCACACCCCTGCAATACGACTTCTAATGCTATTTAGTAGTGGCTCTATAGCAATAGCATATAACATCCCTGACATAGAACATCCCTGCCTAATACCTCTACACACTTTAAAAGGAGCACTCAAACCACCGTTAACTTTCAATACACTTTCAATGTCACCATATATCACCTTTATCATGGCAATAAAACCAGAGCTGAACCCAAACGCTTCAAACGTGTGCCATAAATATTGATGTTCAACTCGGTCAAATGCCTTTTCCTGATCAATTGAAATTAGACCAGCATCCAACCCAATAGCCCTAGAGACGTCCAAAAAATCACGAATCAGAGAAATGTTATCCCCTATCTGCCTGCCAGGAACACAGTAGGACTGATCCGTATGTATGATTTGCCCCATCACCTCCCTCAGCCTGTTGGACAAAGCCTTTGACAATATTTTATAATCAGTACACAATAAAGCCACCGGCCTCCAGTTCTTCACCTCCCTCGGGTCACCCTTTTTAGGCAGTAGGGTGAGGACAGCCCTTCTGCAGCTTATTGGTAGTAACCCTCCGGTTAAACTATCATTAGCTACTTCTAACCAATCCTCTCCCAACATAGCCCAAAAAGACTTAAAAAAGTCAACGGGAAGCCCATCAATGCCTGGTGCCCTTCCATTTTCCATTCCTTTTAATGCAGTGTATAAATCCTGCAAAGACAATGGTTGCTCAAGCTCAACCTGAGCTTCTGCAGGCACCTTTGGGAGCCCATCAAAGAACTGCTGTGTCACTGTTTTGTCCTCTTTGTACTCACACTTGTAGAGCTCAGCATAGAACTCTACTGCCCTCTTTCTAATTTCACTAGGGCTAGTGAGCTCTTGTCCAACAGCTGATTTGAGACAATGAATAATTTTTCTTTGTCCATTCTTTTTCTCTAAACCAAAGAAAAATTTGGATGAGGCATCCATTTCAGATATGCCCTGAAATTTACTTCTCACCAATGCCCCCTGTGCTCTGATACCCAGCAGATCTGCCAATGCAGCTTTTCTCCTCTTGAGGGCCTGAGTATGGCCTCGATCTCCTGTGGTCTCAACCAACGTCATGAGTTCCACTATTTCAATCTCTAGGGCTTTCATTGATCTGATGATATCCTTGGTGACATTCCTCGTGTATTGATTACAAAATTGTTGAATCTGGATTTTCCCTATATCCCACCATTGTTGAAGGGATACAAAACTGGCCTTTTGAGACCTCCACCTCTCCCAAAAAAAACTGAAACAATTCCTGAAGTGAGCATCACTCAATAAAGTTATATTAAAATGCCAGTATGCGCTTTTAGGTTTTACATCGTTAATGAACACCACCTCTGTTATTAAACAATGATCAGAAAATCCCACTGAAGTTATCACACTTGATTTACAGACCTGAGATTGATGCTCAAAAACATAAAACCTATCTAACCTGGCCATAGAGATGATGTT